>NW_026111517.1:400000-442500 GCF_024679095.1 Eriocheir sinensis
TTCTCCTCCTCCTCCTCCTCCTCCTCATTCTGTTCTTATTATTCTATCTACATTCTTATCTTCAACATCTGTCCTTGTCCTTCATATATTGTTCCTTTCTCTTATTTCTCCACTTTCTTCTCTGGCTCTCTGTTCTCCCTTTCATTCGCTTTCTCGTACACTCCGTCTCTCCACCCGTCTATTATGTCTATTACGTCTATCCACCTTTTTGTTCTCTGTCCCTGCTTCCTCCTCTTTCTCTTATGTGTCTCTCTCGTCCCTTCTTTCCTCCCTCCACCCCTCTGTTTTTGCCTTCTCTCCACTCTTTCCTCCCACGCCAACCTCCTCCTCCTTTCCTCTTTTCGCTCTCTCCTTTCCTTCCTTTATCTCTCTGGTCTTTCTCTTCCTTTATCTTTCTCACCCCACCTTTATATTGGGAAGACTATAGATGGCAAGAAGGCAATGGGTGCATATGAAATGTCAGGTCAAGTACTGATTTCTATTTCTTTTTTTTTTCTATACTTTTCTATCTAACTGTCCATCTCTCTGCTTGTCATTGTGTCCCTTGATCTGTTTAGTTCTCTATTCCGTCTTCTATATATCTACCTAAACACTTCTATCGTTTTTTTATTTTCTCTATTCCTTTCTTTCCAATATATTTCTATCGAACTATTTATCTCCCTGGCAATATATCTATCTATGTATCTATCTATCTGTATGTTACTATCCAACCTTCTACTTAATTATTTGTATCTATTTATCTGCCACTAATATTCCTGCATGGAGGAAAAACAGCCGAGTATGAGGAGCTGAAGGGAAAGAGGTGCAGGAAAATGTTTATGCGCCATTCTATTTATCTCTCACTTTCGTACATTTGGTTTCATAGTATTGTTTCAAATTCATGCTAGTGTGATGCAAGAATTTTCCCAGAAAGACGATGGCGGTCTCAGCTTTTTTTAGATAATGAATGGCGTGGTCAGGAAACCGGGCGAGAGCGAGGTGAGTGCAGTCGTCGGTTTGGGACGAGCTGGGCACAGCCACGGCCGATGCGGGGGCGGCTGACACCCCCGGCACGAGGCAGCGGGATGGGGGACGCGCGCTCTGGCATGTAACTCTGAATGTAAAACTCTGTGATTCAAATATTACCTTCAGGACGATTTACTCATAGATAGAAAGGTTTTAAGTAATGTAAGAAATGTAAGAAATGCAAGTCCAGACAGCGAACTCAAGGCCCGGGTCTAAGGCCTGTCACAGGCTTTTGTGAGAAATCTTGCCCGAACAGGCACTGGTTCATTCGTCTGTAACATCTTCGGCTGTGTTTTCCATCTCGTCATTCATGTCAATGGCATCTTCATCACTGACATTTTCAATTGGCTCTTCTATCTCGTCATTCATGCCAATGGCATCTTCATAACTGGCATTTTCAATTGGCTCTTCTGTCTCGCCATTCATGTCAATGGCATCTTCATCACTGACATTTTCAAGTGGCTCTTCTGTCTCGTCATTCATGTCAATGGCATCTTCATCACTGACATTTTCAAGTGGCTCTTCTATCTCGTCATTCATGCCAATGGCATCTTCATCACTGGCATTTTCAATTGGCTCTTCTATCTCGCCATTCATGTCAATGGCATCTTCATCACTGACATTTTCAATAGGCTCTTCTATCTCGTCATTCATGTCAATGGCATCTTCATCACTGACATTTTCAATTGGCTCTTCTATCTCGTCATTCATGTCAATGGCATCTTCATCACTGACATTTTCAATTGGCTCTTCTATCTCGTCATTCATGCCAATGGCATCTTCATCACTGACATTTTCAATTGGCTCTTCTATCTCGCCATTCATGTCAATGGCATCTTCATCACTGACATTTTCAATTGTCTCTTCTATCTCGTCATTCATGCCAATGGCATCTTCATCACTGACATTTTCAATTGGCTCTTCTATCTCGCCATTCATGTCAATGGCATCTTCATCACTGACATTTTCAATTGTCTTTTCCATTTCGTCATTCATGTCAATGGCATCTTCATCACTGACATTTTCAATTGTCTTTTCTATCTCGTCATTCATGTCAATGGCATCTTCATCACTGACATTTTCAATTGGCTCTTCTATCTCGCCATTCATGTCAATGGCATCTTCATCACTGACATTTTCAATTGTCTCTTCTATCTCGCCATTCATGTCAATGGCATCTTCATCACTGACATTTTCAATTGTCTTTTCCATTTCGTCATTCATGTCAATGGCATCTTCATCACTGACATTTTCAATTGGCTCTTCTATCTCGCCATTCATGTCAATGGCATCTTCATCACTGACATTTTCAATTGGCTCTTCTATCTCGCCATTCATGTCAATGGCATCTTCATCACTGACATTTTCAATTGTCTTTTCTATCTCGTCATTCATGTCAATGGCATCTTCATCACTGACATTTTCAATTGGCTCTTCTATCTCGCCATTCATGTCAATGGCATCTTCATCACTGACATTTTCAATTGTCTTTTCCATTTCGTCATTCATGTCAATGGCATCTTCATCACTGACATTTTCAATTGGCTCTTCTATCTCGCCATTCATGTCAATGGCATCTTCATCACTGACATTTTCAATTGTCTTTTCTATCTCGTCATTCATGTCAATGGCATCTTCATCACTGACATTTTCAATTGGCTCTTCTATCTCGCCATTCATGTCAATGGCATCTTCATCACTGACATTTTCAATTGTCTTTTCCATTTCGTCATTCATGTCAATGGCATCTTCATCACTGACATTTTCAATTGTCTTTTCCATTTCGTCATTCATGTCAATGGCATCTTCATCACTGACATTTTCAATTGTCTCTTCTATCTCGCCATTCATGTCAATGGCATCTTCATCACTGACATTTTCAATTGTCTCTTCTATCTCGCCATTCATGCCAATGGCATCTTCATCGTTGACATTTTCAATTGTCTCTTTTATCTCGTCATTCATGCCATTGGCATCTTCATCACTGACATTTTCAATTGTCTTTTCCATCTCGTCATTCATGCCAATGGCATCTTCATCACTGACATTTTCAATTATCTTTTCCATCTCGTCATTCATGGCAGTGGCATATTCATCGTTGACATTTTCAATTGTCTTTTCCATTTCGTCATTCATGCCATTGGGATCGTCATCGTTGACATTTTCAATTGGCTCTTCCATTTCGTAATTTATGCCAGTGGCATCTTCATCAGTGGCATATTCAATGGTGTCTTCCACCTCTTCATTCGTGCCACTGGTATATTCATCGGTGACATCTTCACCGTCAGGAAGGGCGGAACTATCTTGATCTAGCGATAGCCTTGTGCTCTCCTGTTCTCTCCTCGCCATTTCTTGTGCCTGGATAACCCTATGCAGGGCGGCAGCTTCCTGGCGTGTTTTCTGGAGGGAGGAGGCAAGGAGAGCATTTTCCAGCCGGAGGTGTTCGCCGGCCCTTCGGTCCCTCTCCAGGGCAGCACGCAGCGGGAACGTTTCGTCCAGCAATCCTGTGTGCTGCCGCTGAAGGGCGGCGTAATCCTCCTCCAGGGTGGCGTACTGGGTGGCGAAGACCAAGTGCCTGCCCAGCAGCTCCTGGTGGCGCTCCTGCAGCTGGAGGAGTCTCTGGCCCTGGGATTCCAAGGCCTTCCGCCAACTGTCCTGCTGCTGCAGGAGGCTTGTGAGGACCTCCTGGTGTGCATAGCTCCTGCCCCGAAGGGCGACGGCGTCCTTTAGGCATAACCGGGCTATGCCCAGCAGCCTGGTCCTCTCTGACGCGTACGGACTTGTCGGGAAAAGGGAGGACCCGTCCGTGCGTGGGACGTCGCCCTTGCTGTCCTCATCCTTGGCGAGGCCCACGGGTGCAATGACCCAGGACTCCTGGGCCAAGGTGGTCATCCATGACCAGCAGAGGAGGGCGAGAACCTGAACTAGACGCATAATGAAAGAGCAAGTGGAGCAACTGGAAATGA
The DNA here is from genome assembly GCF_024679095.1 of Eriocheir sinensis. NCBI lineage: Eukaryota > Metazoa > Arthropoda > Malacostraca > Decapoda > Varunidae > Eriocheir > Eriocheir sinensis. The sequence continues at coordinate 403,972 of NW_026111517.1, forward strand.
AAATAAGTGAGTGAGAGGGTGAGAAACAGAGAGAGCGAAAGAGGGATGCGTGCCTGACACCGAAGACCGCATGAAAATAGGGCGATTTTGTGGAGAATAACTGTAGGGGAACAAAATAGACTTCAAGAAATGAGGAAAGATAAGTGAAGGATATGGGAGAGGGGGAGAGGAGCAGGCAGTGTAAAGAAGAAATAGGGAGATGGGAAAGAGAGAGACACTTCAAACTTACTTCAGACACACCAACACACGACCTGGTCAGGCCGGCACACCTGTCCAACGCTTACCTGTCTGTCCTTCGTTTCTTCCTCCAATCTTCTGTTCTTCCATTTATCTTCTCATCTCTCCATCTCTCCCTCCTCCTTTCTCCATCTCTTCCTTCGTTCCTCCTTTCCTCCTCCATCCCTCCTTTTCTCCCTCCAATTCTTTCTCTTCTCTCCTCTCCTCACGCCCTCCTTTCTTGGCAAATTTCACAGTCCCGCAAAGAATAGCGTCGGACATTAATACTCTCTTGTTAAATCCGCAAAAATGATTCCGCGTTGGCTGCGTCCGGGAAAAGCTTTTGATATACTGACGCCCGTAAACTGGGGAAGATGTGTATTAGCGTTGATCTCTCTCTCTCTCTCTCTCTCTCTCTCTCTCTCTCTCTCTCTCTCTCTCTCATTTTTTTCTTTCACTGTCTTTCTCTTCCTTCCATAAATGTTATCTCTTGGTCTTTTCTTAATTCTTGTTCATATCTTTACTCATTCTTTTTATATTTCTTTTAAATGTTTCATTTTCTTTGGTCACTTTCTTTTCTGTTTACTTACTTCATGGTCTTTCTTTCTTCCTTCCTTCCTTCCTTCTCTCAGTCATTCCTCCTTTCTTTCTTCCTTCATTCATCTCCTTCTTTCTTTCTTCCTTCCTTTCTTTATTTTCTCTTTCTTTACTCCGCCCATCTACACAAAGGCTGTCTCACACACACACGCACACACACACACACACACACACACACACACACACACACATTTTCACACACACTAAACAAATCTATGGATCAGTATGATATTTCAGCACACTACCTATACCCGGACCTAATTTAGAGGCAGGTATGCACGCCTCTCATCACCAGGTGTACGCTGCCGACCTTCCTTTCTTCCTTCCTTCCCGACGCTATTGTATTGAAATGAGCGGCCCCACCACAGACCCCATCCCTGCCGCGCCCGCCTCAAACATCCTCCTTATATCTATCCTCTTGCCTCCCTTATTAATCGTCTTTGTCCTCGTCGGTGTCTTTTTACTGGTCTTCGTTTTCACCCTCGTCAGACTCCCTTTCTTATCCTGCTACTTGTCTTTCTATTCGTCCTCGTCCTCTTCCTCGTCAGCGTTCTCTTACTCTAGTCATCGTTTTCAATCTTTGGCTACATCTTTTCCTCGTTAGACTATTTCACCCTCGTCCTCGTCTTCGTCCTCGCATGCGTTCCCGTTTTCATCCTCATCAGCCTTCTTTTTGTCCTCCTCCTCGTCCTCTTTTTTCTCTTCTACCTATTTCTGCTCCTCTGCTCTTTCTGCTCCTCTTCTTCCTCCTCTCTGTTCTCCTGTCCTTCCTTCTACTTCTCTTCTCCCTATTTTTTATCCTGTTCCCCTTCTACTCTTCCTTTTATGCTCTTCTACTCTTCCTCCTAGTCTCCTCTCCCTATTTCTGGTCCTGCTGTTTCTCCTAATCCTCGTTGCTTTCTTTCTGTTCTCCTGTTACTTCTCCTCTAGTTTCTCCTACTTATTTTCGTCTTCTATTTCTTTTTCTTCTTCTTCTTCTTTTTCTTCTTCTTCTTCTCCTACTCTTCTTCTTCTTCTTCTTCTCCTACGTCTTCTTCTCCTACTTCTTCTTCTTCTTCTTCTTCTTCTTCTTCTTCTTCTTCTTCCAAATCGTCCTTGTCGCCCTCGTCGTTCCTGCTAGTTATCTCCTTCCTCTCCTCCTTCCTCTTTCCCCCTCTCCTCCTCCTCCTTCTCCTCCTCGTCCATATCAAATTAACACACGGGTCATTTATAACTTCAAAGAGGCCATTACTGTTCTCAAAAGCACCGGAGGAAAAAAACTTACAATGACGATTACTTTTGTCTTTCAATATCAAATAAATACCAGACGCGGAGGCATTTATTTATACACGGGCGAATCGGAATCACTTTGAGAATCACAACAATAAATAGAAGCGAGGAGAAGCTGTACCCAGGATGTCATGGTGGCCGCGTTGTTAGTACGTATATATCGAATGGAATCGTGGGCTGTATTTTTTTCATCATTTATTTCTTTAACTGTTGCTACTTGGGCTTCGTGGAGGAATGTGTGATTGGTAAAGGAGGATATTCGCAAAGGAACATATGACTAGCAAAGGAACATATCATAACATACCTATTTATTGATGTGTTTTAGTTGCACTCCATTATATATCAGTGGCCAGGAGAAAACCTAAACATACATATACCACGGGGCTACATAATTATCACATTCCTGCTCTCCAATATCAAACGTTGGATCGTTACCAAGTTAAAGAATCAGTACTAAGGATCTGAGGAGCTGAGGGCGAATCGTGACCCAGACAATGAGCTACGATGACTGCTCGCCCTCGACCTCCTGATAACATATAACGATCCAAATTATCATAACTAAATAGACGTGTTTTGTGGTATAAAAATAGACCGAGGACATTATGAGTAAAAGACGGAGTAAGAATGCTGATCAAGAATTTCCTAATTACCAAATATACGTGTTTTGTGGTATTAAGAAAGACATCATAGGTAAGAGAGGGGAAAATTCCCGCATCAAACTGCCCTACTAACAAATACCAGAGAGTAATTTTAATCCTCCCTATTACAAGAGCTAAGGTTATAGGGAGGAGGAAAGACCGTCCGAGGGAGGCTGACGACCGGTATGTATGAGTGTTATCTTCAACACTAATGACTGCCGACGAAACGAATTATTAGTTGCCTTCATTACATTGCCAATCATATTATTAAATACATATGATAGAAAATTCTCTCTCTCTCTCTCTCTCTCTCTCTCTCTCTCTCTCTCTCTCTCTCTCTCTCTCTCTCTCTCTCTCTCTCTCTCGTCACGCTATCTTCGCAGCTCGAAACACTTTTTCTGTCAGTCTTATAATATTCTGGTTATCCACGTCTTGTAACTGAAAAATAATGAATAAATTAGGGCAAGGTCTGCAACATGCTGTGCCCGATTATCATCCTTACCCGACCCTTTGGTAAAATGTTATTCCCGAAAAACGATACAACACGGCCTCTGAAACTCACAAAAGGCAAGACCCAAGAGAAGCCTGAGAGCAAGTTCACGCCTAAGGATACACGGGCCAGGTGGCAGCACGCGTTTCAGGGTCAGGCCACCGATGCCAATAAGAGCGGCGCCGCTAATTTGCCAGACGGTTTAGGAGAGGGACTAACGCTAATTATTGGGGGACGGGGGATGAGGGGGGGGGGCTTCCAGGGGCTGTGTGGCGGCCATGTGCATGGGCCTTTCCGTGTTTCTCAGTGCTTTATGGAAGAGGAGGAAGAAGAAGGAGGAGAAGGAGAGGAGAGAAGGAAGGAGGACGAGGACAAAGAGGTGGAGGAGGAGGAAGGAGGACGAGGAGGAGATGAGGCAGGATGACGATGATGGTGATGGTGGTGGTGATGATGATGAGGAGGAGGAGGAGGACGAGGAGGAGGCGGAGGAGGAGATGAGGCAGGATGACGATGATGGTGATGGTGGTGGTGATGATGATGATGATGAGGAGGAGGAGGAGGAGGAGGTGAGAGAAAAAAAAGATAGTACTCGATCTCTTCCCTAACACACCCATTACACATTATATCACGACACACACACACACACACACACACACACACACACACACACACACACATGATTCACGACACACACATGTCCGCGCCGCACCATCTCGCTGCCCACACACGCGCGAGATAAACCTTCCTGCCAGGGCCACTCTGACCACGGTTGATTAATGATACAGAACAAAGTGTTAAATCGCTCTCGCCCTCTCCCTCTTAGAAAACAAGGACGCTTCTGACGGCTACTTGTCTGATGTTTATGCTTGTCTTGGGGCTTTCGTGGAGGCGTCCCAACAGCTGCCGTGACGAAGCATACACTATAAAAAGGAAAACAATCTTGCAGGAGTAATATAATATAAAAAATGATTGATTAATTTGGGTATCAAGTCATGGCGCAGGAACTACAGTGGTCATATGGCGCTGAATATATTTAATAGCAACCTACATATGCGATTTATATACAGTTAAAGGTTGATGCATAAAAAAAATCGAAAATAATGAAAACTTAACTAAAAATATTCTCTTATCAAACAAAGACACTTACTTATGATAGCTGAACTAACACGTTCGTCTCCCCGTTGTCATTTTCAAACTGGCATCATTGCAACTCCAGTGACGCAACGCACAAAAAAATAAAATGAATACACGATGAATGATATGATGAAAAGAAAAACATCATTCTTCTTTTCGTACAAACAAGGACGCCAAGACAGCTACTTTAAATTGTCCATCCATCAGCTTAGTAGTACCTCTAAAAACAGCTGTCCTTCCTTTTACAGTAATTCCTCCTCCCTTGTGCCACTTAGAATCTTTTTAGAAGGGAGAACAATCAAGACATTTTCGGGGCTCCATTTGGTAATTCATATTTGTAAACCACTTGCGTCATATGAACAGGAGCTTTGTTGTACCGCAGCTTCCTTATTACCCCCTAAAAAGAGTAAAAGCTAATAGATATATAAATCACAACCTTAACCTCACTGTGTCAACCTCACAGGGTCTCTCATTCTCAGTGTCTGTCAACCTCACAGTGTCTGTCAACCTCACAGTTTCATTCAACCACACAGTGTGTCAACCTTACTCTTTGTCAACCTGACAGTGTCTCTCAACCTCACTTTGTCTATCAACCTCACACACTGTGATCAATCTCACAGTGCCAATGAACCTCACAGTTTTTCAACTTTACAGTCCCAATCAACCTCACAGTGTCTCGACTTCTCAGTATTAACCTCACAGTGCCAACCATTCTCACAATGTCAATCTTACAGTGCCAATCAATCTCGGTGTCAATCTCCCAGTGTCTGTCAACATTACAGTGCCAATTAGCCTCACAGTCCGTCTGTCAACCACACAGTGCACGGCTGTCAACCTCACAGTCCGTCAATCAACATCACAGTCTATCTGCCAGTTTCACAGTAAATAGTGTACTATAAGGATGACCATCAAGAGAAACTTGTACGACGTGTATTTTTATGGTTGTTTGAAAAAATACTTCACTTGTGAGGACACAACGAAAGCACTGCCAAAGAGTTTGAAATGTGGTGTTTGACCAGTAAGATTTATGACAATAGTAGGAGTTATTGGGCATAATGATTTTTTTTATATTAGTAAAATTCATCAAAATGTGGTAATGGTAATTACCTAAGCTTTCTAAAGGACTAGGAGAGAGAGAGAGAGAATGAAAATGATTAGGTTACAATATAGTGAAATGAAAACATATAAAAAAAAAAATTAATAATGTGATAATGGTAAGTGCCTATGCATTCTGAGAGAGAGAGAGAGAGAGAGAGAGAGAGAGGGAAGAAGTGTAGTGGAAGGTAACACAAGGAGGAGGCTATCGTACGCCTGGCAGCGTTACGCGTCGTCCCTCCCTACCGCGGATAGGGTGGCGCCTGCGGGGAGGACTAAAATTATTGTCATTCAATGAACATACGTACAGTTAATCTTTTCCTTAGGAGTCTAAGACCTGTCCTAAATGAACTATTAAGAGACGCTGTCTATCAATTGATTGTTTTTCCAAGGTAGTAATTACTGGGCCACGTAATACTTTCAAAATCCGAAAATTGTTCCTGCTTAACACACTGCATTATTCATCATTTTATAACTCTTTTGTTATTCAACATTACGAAATCAATGTATATCAAGTAAAAGCCAAGAAAATGTAGTCTCTAGCGAAGTATAACACATAGTTGCATATACTCTGTTCAGGACACACGAGACAGGTAAAGTAAAGCGATGGTGACCGACCGACGCACGCCGTGTCATTACCTTTACGTGCAGTTTTCTCGTTTGTTTACTTTTGGCGCTTGGCCCCTTGTCGCAGGCAGCGCTTCAATTATATTGTTATCATTTGTACGACTTCAACGTAGAGTCGCAGTAACGTAGTGTTTTGATTTTCTCCTCCCCTCCTTCTGTTCTAACACGCCTTTTTCAGGTTATGGTAAAAAAAAACATTCACTAAGGGAAATTGTAAGTTCGAGGAAGTCTCGAGTCTCGCGGGTAGTTCCTTGATAAGTTAAATCTGTATGATAATCAACATGATCCTCCGTTTTGGAGAAAGCCCGCAGCGTTCCTTTCGTAATCCCGAGTTGGCGGCACATTGCCAGAGCCGGCGTGTGAAATATGGCCTAAACGGACGTGAAATTAAAAAGAAAACCTTACTTGGACTTATAAACGGATAACAAAGCACAACGAAGGGAAGTGTAAAAGATCACTTCCATGCATACGAGATGTGGAGAACTGGCTGCAAGGGCGCGTCTTGGAACACTTAAGTTACCCATCCTTCAATGCCTTACTCCCCCCTTACTTAGCACCTTGAAAGCTATATAGTGAATACCCGATTTACTATTTTAACGACCTCCATTCTCAAGGAACTGTGTTGTGAAAGGCACCTTCTGTCTCTCACAAAACAGGCCATTAGCCAATGCCGCCCGCATTTTACACTCTGTATACTGACTCAACACCATACCCTCCGGCGACCAATGAGACGCCTCAGAGACGAGTGCGTCATTCCCTCCGCCGACCAATCAGACGCTTCACAGACGAATGCATTACTATGACGTCACATCGTCACATAAATCCTGTAATCATTTTTTTATTCATTTCAATCGTACAATGTGTATGTCTGTTAGCTAATGAAACGTAATGTTTTTATTCTGAGTTTTTATTTGAGTATGGAAAATACTATACGCAAAGTTACCGTGATAAATAAAGAAAGAAAATAAGATTGTAAAAGAAAATGGAGCATTTAAATGACATACTTAAGTAAATACAACTTCAGTCTCTCTCTCTCTCTCTCTCTCTCTCTCTCTCTCTCTCTCTCTCTCTCTCTCTCTCTCTCTCTCCCAGGAGGTAAAAGTGAATTACCAACTAGAAAATTATACATGTATTCATAGACATTATACATAGAATGCAAAAAATATTACCTGCAGTCATAGGCGGATCCAGGGGGGGGGCCACGGGGCCATGGCCCCCCCCAAACGCTCTGAGAGTATGTTTTGGCCCCCCCCAAAGAAATTCGTTACAGATACTGTCAGCCTCCCTCAATCATATACATATCATGTAGAACTCGATAGTCGATACTGCATCGCTCTACTACATAAAACAAAATCCAATTCTATGGCCTCAATGCACAAGCGAATCGGAATTAAGCGCTGAGAAGGAAGGCCTCTTCGGCCAATCAGCGATTAGGGAAAATACCAAGGTTGAGCTTCAGCAAGGACTTCTAAATATAGAATTTACTCAGGGCGTGCGCTGTCGAATCTTTAGCCCATAAACCTCGGGCTAGGGGTCTATTGTCACTCTCCCAGCGCGCGAGCGATACTGCAAATTTTTGGAAAAATAGGTGTTGTTCACCAATGCCCTGTGTGGTAATTTCAAACGAAAACATAGAAAAACTACTGCTATCTCATCGCCAATCCTTCCTCCTCTGCTCCTCATGATGAAAGATATTGGAAGTGTCTAGGTTGAACCACGGCAGAGATATGATGTTGGGAAGAGGTACCATTTTCGGCCAAGCCGAGCGCACTTGTTCGTGCGGGTGCTGTTGACCTGGGCCTTGGTCTCCTGCCTCGCCCCGCGCCATCACACAGTACGTAGGCATCCTTTCCTACCAGCTCGATTATTCATATTAGGCTACATATTTCGTATGTTTGACTCTCATAAAAAATACCTTCTTCCGAAAATAAATGTTTTTTTTTTTATTACATGCAGAAAAAAGCTTCCATAAGCACAGTACAATTATGGCATATATACACTCATTAGGCTACATATTACGCAGGTTTGACGCTCATAAAATAACTCTTTACGAAACTGAATGTGTTTTTGCTATTATATGCGAAGAAAATCTTTCATAAACACTGTACAAATATGGAATACATAAACATATTAGGCTACATATTACGCGTGTTTGTAGCTTACATAAAAATAAATCCTTACAAAACTGAATAACTTCTCTGCCTTTATATGTACAAGAAATACTTTCATAAACAGAAATATAACATGCGGTGGCTGAGCGCGCTCCCTGAGAATAGGGGTAGAGAAACAGGGGCCCGCTGGCGCGCTCCCTTCCTCCACGCATTCAGACACGGGGAAACCATTATCAGCACGTCTCTCCATTACAATGGTCTGTAGTGCTCTGGGAGGTTGCGTGAAACGTAGGACAGGGATGCCATCAACCACTGAAAGTAATAATTACGTCACGGGATTACAGATCTTGGCGGGAGAGCAAAGAGCGGGAACTCCCGCCACCCGAAGCTCTCCGCCCGAGCGGGAATTCACGTCACCCGAAGCGTATGGGTTAGGGAACCCAGCAAAGAGACTATATACGAAGAGATAGTGGTATGTAGTAATTCCTCGGGCGTGCGGAAGTAGCGCCATCTATTGCAGCCCACCAAAAACGTCACTTTTCAGGGGTAGCTTTACTATTTTTGAAGTACCTGCCACAGCACCCTATCCAGCCTTCACTTATTTTTTATTGTAAATGATTTACTAATGGGGTAAAAGAAAATATATTTGTTCTTGTGTTTTATTACGTATTATCTACACTCTATCAATTTGACTTTTAGGAAAAATATGAGTATGAAAGCATTTGCTAATATATATATATATATATATATATATATATATATATATATATATATATATATATATATATATATATATATATATATATATATATATATATATATATATATATATGTGTGTGTGTGTGTGTGTGTAGCAAACATATCCAGTGCTTTAAATACAAGCAAAGCATACAACATTCTATGCATGCTAAATTACTATAAGGCCTTTGCAACTGTGGTAACCCGGATGTCACACTGGTCCTGTGTCCCAGGGTAATGGGTTCCCTAACACCACAGGCTCAAGGGCCAATGTTACAGAGATGAGCACCGAGGCCACGCGCTGCTACAGCGTATGCCCCCAGCCTTACCTTTACCTTTTGCAAAATGCTCTTAGCTGAGTAAAAATATCATACTAACTGTACAAGTACCAGATAATGGCAAGCATTGCATACTGCTTGACAGGGCAGAGAACAAAAGCTTCTAAGCATTACAACTGAAATAAACAATGGGAGACACTCAAAGCTTGTTAACTGAACATGACCCAATTTATAACAGGCAAAACCAACAATGGTGCGTTATATACAATGAAAACTGTATAAAAATGTTGCAAGGCACATCAATATAAGAGCAAAGCATCATAAAACATGCTGAAATATATGATGGAGGACATCAAGAAGGTAACACATGAGTTGTCTTAAATGGAATGCAATAACTTGGTGGTCCTGGGAGACAGGCGAGCCTGGAGGTGAAAATGGAATGTAGGACACGGTATGATCTCACAAGCTCTGACCTTGGTGTCAGGGTCATGAAGATATTAAGCTCAGTAGACACAACTATGCAGCGGAGGCACATATGATAAAAGCAAATGAGACAAAATAAGGCAACTCATAGTGTAAGAAAATAGCAGGAAAGTTATGCTGCAGTATGTGACACACCAAATTACAGGGCAGAGAGTGATATGTATTTCATAGGCTACATCAGTAAACATGTAGCATTTATTGCAGGAAACACACATTAAAGTTGGATGTAATAAAATATATGTTTTATGCACACATTAAAGTTGGATGTAATAAAATATATGTTTTATGCACACATTAAAGTTGGATGTAATAAAATATATGTTTTATGCACACATTAAAGTTGGATGTAATAAAATATATGTTTTATGCACACATTAAGTTGGATGTAATAAAATATATGTTTTATGCACACATTAAAGTTGGATGTAATAAAATATATGTATATGTTTATGCACACATTAAAAGTTGGATGTAATAAAATATATGTTTTAGCATTATTAAAGTTGGATGTAATAAAATCATTTGATATGAAACTCCTTGAACTGGCCAACCAAACAAACCACTCTCTGCCCCCTTCAAATCAGCATTATTTTTCACAAGGTTTATGAGGCATTAGTCAAGAATATCAACTGCCATTACATTTTGTAAATCATACCTATGTGATTATGTATATCATATAAAGCAGAAAAAAATTTGCAAGCTGTAATACAAACAAGATTAGTCCTGGAAGCCACATTGATGCCAGACACGTGATGATAGACACTTAGTGTGATGAAATTACATGCTGTATTTCACATTATGAAACCAAGCCAAGTGTCACTGCAGGACATATTAGGTAAGGCAGACACCAAAAGCTTGCTACCTGAACAAGATTATATATTACAGGCATAATACTCAATAAAGTATTGCGTACTGTTGGGTAGGGAAGAGAACAAATGCTTCCAAGCATTACACCTGAAATAAACAATGGCAGATATTCAAAGCTTGTGAACTGAACAAGATCTGATTTATAATAAACCAAAACCAACAATGGTGCATTACATGCGATATCTGGCAGGGGATTCCTTGCATTACAATTGGAAAGTGGCAGACACCTAAAGCTTGTTAACTGAACAAGATCTGATTTATAACAGGCAAAACCAACAATGGTGCATTACGTGTGATATCTAGCAGGGAAGATAAATGATTCCTTGCATTACAACTGGAAAGTGGCAGACACCCAAAGCTTGTTAATTGAACAAGATATGATTTATAACAAACAAGCCCAACAATGGTGCATTACTTGCAATATTTGGCAAAGTATATGGAAAAAATTCTTGGCGTAACAGGAGTAATACTAAATAATGGCAAATCCCACGAAGTTTCTCTTCTTTTGACAAAGCCTGTGCTCTTTGCTGCAGGGCTGTCAGAGTCTGTTTGCTCCAGCCAACATGTACTGAAATACCCCTGAGTCATGATTGAAGTGTTGAAACTGAAGAAAAGTGAAATACTGTGCTCAGAAATCTATTAGCATTTGGACTTTGATAGTATAAGGCCAGAGCAAACCTCCTCTCTTGTAACCCATATCTCCTACTAGGCTTAGATCTTGGCATCTTGCAGCATGTTGAACCTGACCTCATAAAAATCCATCCCTATTGGATCTAAAAATTGCTGGCTCTGGGCAAAACTGCCCAGGATTTGTAACAACCTGGGCTTTGAGCTGCCTTGCCTCCCAGTGCAGACGACAGACTGTTGTGTGCAGCAATTTTCACTTTTCATGTCTGAAAACACATGAAAAATATTTAATCACAATTAATCACAATTCTAAATAATAAAATATGTGCATGTAATTGCATTATTTTCAGTGCTATAAGGACAGTGAATTTAAGCATTGACATTATGTCTGCACGCCAGCATCGATGTAAGGCTTCACTTAGATTGCCTGACAAGAGTAATATTTTCAGGAGAGATGAGGGAGAGGATACAACTGGAGACTCTTGACAGATATAATGTCAAGATCTACAACCACCCATTTACCATATATATCTTTGATGTTCAGTCCATACTAAAACATTTGTCAATGTGTTGCCACACTAAAAATATAAAAATTCCCTGTTTCTGCAATGTTAGTCATACCTAAGCCCTGCTAAACCATCCAAGTGAATCAAGAATGAGTTCTGGGCGGCAGCATGAGCCAATACTAAATGGCACCACTATAAAAAAAATTGCCTGCATCATGACGGGCCTGGGCCGACCGCCAGGCGCCTGAAGAAAACCTACCGGCACTATAGGCAGGTGGGAAAAAAAAAAGAAAAAAAAAAAAGGGTCACATCAGAAGAATGGACAAAGGTTTGTTAGTGGCACTTCAAGGTTATGCTACCTCTTCAAAGATTGGCCAGTCATGGTTTAAAGTGGAACAGGATAAACAAGAAACAGGTAGATATCTGTGGACACTACTGTTACTATCAATTGCCAGCCTATGGCAAAATTTGAACCTATGCTACCAAAAACATAAGACCCATATGCTGATCACTCGACTAATCATAACGGTACTACACCCATAGAAACATAATAAAGAGTTTAAATATATCATTCAAAATTTCAACCTTTTTACATACTTTTTTTTTTGAGATATGAAGCCTACTGGTGTAACAGTTGAATACTGAACTCAATTTGTATGCAGAGATGTGAAGTATGTTATTAAGCTGTAATGTTTCCAACACATTAGTTGTGATTAAAGCAACACGGAATAGTAACTAAAGAGGATAAATTATCACTGAGAACAAGAGGTTCCTTACTATATTGTGGTGAGCTTGATGGCCGAGTCAAGTTTCCTCCAACCCCATCAAGTTCACACCTGTTGAGAGGCAATTTTTTAATCAAAGTGAAAAATGGATGCAAATGGTCACTAAAACTAGTTATTATACTTGGTGTCACAAATTTGGGCAAAGAATTTAGGGAAGGACTCCTGGACTTGGCGTCACTGATGAGGTAAATGATCTCGTGCACTCATTGGGCTATAATATATACATTGTTATAATGTGTATTATTGTCTTGTTACTATATATTACCTACTGATAATGGAAATACATGTCAGGATTAATCATCAAATACAAGGAAAAAAGAATCATGTATGGAAATTGTGAACTTTTAAGTTCATGTAACAAACAAAGTTTATTATACACAAAAAGGTTGGATACTTCAGATGTAAAAGATTTTTGGATATAACATCACCCCCTTCCTCCATATTGGTTCTTTAAAGCAAGGGTTGACTACAGTTGATTATTATTTGCGGCAGGTTACACGACACTTTTTTTTAGTGCAAACCATCTGGAAATCAATGATCATTATAAGGAATACTTCTCATGAGTAGCTACTAAAACTTGACAACCTAGAAGGATGCACCATCAGACTGTAAAGGATAGATATATTATAAGACATAGCTACATTGGTGGATCCAAAGGGGTCCCAGGCCCCCCCAATGTTCCTGAGTGATACAGGAAAACTAGCTCAAAAGCGCGCTGCGGCTAAAACAATGCTTTGGCACAAAGTCCAGGCCGTTATACCCATTGATTTAGGTCACTTCACCAGTTTTTCAAGACCAGGACTGCCGAGAATGGCTAATCGGTAATGCTAATGTTCCTTCCACCCGCAAAAAGTCTGACGTCCTCCCAAAAACTCATTTCCTGGATCTGCACCCAAAGACATACCGTAACATGGTTCAGTGATCATGGACAAAAAAAAATGTTAAGACAATCAATATCCAATCATTTCAGGATACATAAATCAGCATCCATATGAAGGAATTCTACAACTTAAAAGTGATGTTGAGCAGGGCATGTGTCAAGTGACTTGCACAGTCTATTTTGTGAAGTCATAATTAGATTAATAACACAACAATCAACAAACACCAGATGAAGTATTCATACCAAAATCAGTACATGGAGCTGGTGCACTGCAATGGGAAGCACATTCCTGTAGCTCACCAAAAGGGTTGAATGATGCCATGTACTTCAGGGGGGGTGGCTAAATGTCTTCACCCTGGCCTCTTTCTTGGCCTCTCCCCCTTCAGCTGCCACATTCTCTTGGATGATATCGGACGTGTTCGGATCTGTTGGGATGTGGTTGTGTTAGATGTGGAATAACATACGACAGTGGAACATGGAAGGAAAGAGTATGTCCACACGGTAAAATACAGAGATGAGGATTGCACTGCATTAGTTGAGTGATTACAAGATGTAAATTGAAATTCTTTGGATACTGAAAGGATGTACGGGGACAACTGGGTGAGAGAGAGAGATGCAGATTTTTGTTATATAGCTAGATACACCAATGAAGACTTAGGACATACACATTCAGAAAGACCACAATTTTGGCTGCTAGACAGAAAAACACTAGATGTCAAAGTGCCAGGACATTGAAGGAAGTAATAATAAGAAAAGCAATAATAATTAATGAGTATAAATATATTTCTGATATTTTTGTTTATTTTAATGCTAGTATTGGAATTTTCAAACACTAAGAATATAATAAATAAATATTGATAAATTAATTAAAATAAATACATTAATTGTACTACTACCACTAACAATATTAACAGCACTGCACCTAATAGACTGAGCAATAAACTGAGTCTGATATGTAACCATAATTAAACTGTCTCTGTCTGAGTGTTATGTGAAGCTTGCTCCATGCACCATGATAGGAATGGCATAGATGCATGCAGGTTGCCGAGATGCTTACAGTCACCAGCCACTTGTAGATATGGCACAAAAATGTGTTGGAAGCATTGGCGGCCAACTTCCATTTATTTAACTATTATTTTCTTTAAACAAAGGAGACAGCTCAAGAGCAACAAAGCGTACTAGAAAAAAAAGCCCCACTACTCACCACTCCCAAACAGACAAAAGTAGAGTCTTGATACACTCTTCTTGAAGGTCAAATTATAGGCAGGAGGTAATGCGGACAATGGAAGGCTGTTCCAGTTTATCAGTGTAAGGGATGAAAGAGTGGAGATGCTGGTTAACTTTTGCATAAGATGTTTGGCAAGATAGAACATGCAGTAATTGACTTAAATTAGAAAAGTATAGATTTAGGAGGGAAATGGGCAGGCATTGGTTCAGTAATAGGGTGGTGGGGGAATGGAATAGACTCAGCAATCACATAGTGAGTGCAGGGACGATAGCTTGTTTTAAGAGTAGACTGGATAGCTACATGGACGAGGCTGGCCGCTGACAGGTGGTAGTGGGGAGGAACCTGGAGCTGCCGTGTGTAGGCCATTCGGCCTCTTGCCGCGGGAGGAGGGGAGGCATGCAGTTAGCAAGTTCAGAACAGCTGTCAGCGTGAAAATGATTAGAATTTCCACATTATCATTATTTATATATATCACTTACCCCGGCTGGCATCCTTCCGTAATAAATGTAGCTTCACACCAGGCTGTGTCCTCTTTATCACCACAAAGGGACATGATTTGAGGCTCCGGCTGGTAAACGTGGCGGCCGCGGCGGTGTTATGATTTTTGAACGAGGCAGCGTTGCCATCGGAGCAGAGAAAGATATTGCTGCGAATAGCGTTATAATAAACAGTATAAGTTAGACCAAGATAATTATATTCACCCACTCTTTCCCCCTACAAACCAATGACTCAGTGTATATATATCATCATTACTGATGGAAGTCAGCGTGCGTGCTAAAACAATGAGTTTGGAAGAAAAAACATGATCACATAGTTTAAAAGAACGGCAGTAGGGCTACAATTCCTTGGTTCATTCCAGAATGTATACAGAAAGGTTAAACACATAAAACACATCTAACCACACATGCAGAGAAAATAATATAATTGTGGTATAATAATATAACAATAATAGCATTACTCATGACATGCAGTCAGGCTATATCTACCTAGTAAATATATACAGTATATATAGTTCCTACTGTTCATTTTAATATTTATCTACCTTTATTTTTTTTATTTAAAATGGGAAATAACCAGACTGAAGAAAAAAAGTTGCAACATTTGCTGCTTGATCCCATGTAGCAACACTGCTGATTGGTTCTGGGGGGGGGGGGTCTGGAGGGGGGGAGGCGCCTGGATGTAAACAAAGCTGCTCCTGCGCCATCTGTTGCAACCGACATACACCAACACCCGCCCACGGTCTCCCATAGAGGCCCCCTCTCCTGTTCTATAGTCTCCTTGGAACCCAGTCACCCAGTGATCGCGAGGCTGGCTGGTTGGCTGACTGCGAGGCTGAATGCTTGCATCGCGCGCCTACGCTGTGTGCTCCTCGACAGAGGGTCGGAATGAGACAATGAGTAAACTAATTTTCGTTTTGAATCACAGCGCGCTGGATCAAAGTTTTGAATCAAATTGTGTTCAGACAGACGAGACAGTTCAATCAGCCAACCACTGTTGCTGTACGCTTTCTGCAATGGACATCAGAAAATTCTTTCAGAAAAAGGTGGGTAGCACTATTATTTTGGTGCAGGTTTTGGTAGTAGTTAGTACCTTTCAACTTTCTGTGTACTGGATCTGCAATACACTAATCATATATTCATTACATTATTATATACAGCCTATCATTAATAAATTTTGACTGTATCTTTCCAGCATGCTCCGTCGTCGATGAACAGTTGGCCCCCCCCAAAACTCAAGGCTGGATCCGCCCTTGCCTGCAGTTCAGACAAAAATAAATAGATCTCCTTAATTAGCTAACGAATGGGGTACGTTACATTAATTCTCAGAAGATACAGATATGTGAAATATTATTATGACATGTCCATTATAACACAGGGTTAATAACATTATTTTCCCTGCTCCCCCAAGAGTACCCGCAAAAAGATTTTTAAGGTAATTGTCCGTCATTGCAAATATATACAGATAATACATTCATGTACTATATAAAACTAAACAATATTACGAAAGGGCATAGAGTAATAAGAAAAGAAATTAAAATGTATATTTCATTAATTAAGCACCACATAGGGAGATACTACCATATACTGACTGGGAATAAGGCATCACAGATTGGAGAAGTACCACTGGCTGGGGAGCCCTATAGCCCCCACTATACAGGTATGTGGACAGGCTGCCATTGGTTCATACTCATAGTATAATACATCTCAGGGGCGGAAGTGTGTGTGTGTGTGTGTGTGTGTGTGTGTGTGTGTGTGTGTGTGTGTGTGTGTAAGAATGCTACTGAGGAATTAGGGAAAATAGGAGGACGGAGTAGGATAGGTATTGAAAAAGGAAAGTGAGGGAATTACTTTGTGAAAGTATATAAACAGATGGATGAATAGTTTGGTAGGAAACTAAGTGGTGAAGAAGAAGAAGAAGAAGAGAGAGAGAGAGAGAGAGAGAGAGAGAGAGAGAGAGAGAGAGAGAGAGAGAGAGAGAGAGAGAGAGAGAGAGAGAGAGAGAGAGAGAGAGAGAGAGAGAGAGAGAGAGAGAGAGAGAGAGAGTTTGGTGGTAAGCTAAGGCGAGGTCACTGTGGTATGACAGAATAATTTTCAACATCTAATGAGTGTGAACACAGTTGGAGATGTTACTGTAGAAAGTACGAGTATGGTGGGTATGGGAGCAGGCAAAATGCGAGCTTGTGTGGAGAGAGAGAAAAACGAACAGAAGAGAAAGCAGGATACTATATGTTACAAGTTGTAAAACTGTAAGTATGGATGGATTAACCCCATAAATGTTTAAGTATGGAGATGTAGTGGTAGAGTGTATGCTATTGATATGTAAACTTGCTTGTGGACCATTAAGTGCAAGAGAAGTGGATGAAGACACTAACTGTCCCCTCTCAAGAGTAAAAGTGAGTGCAATAGCAATAAAAGGATTAGGATGCTCAGTGATCCAGGAAAAGTTTATGGGAGAATATTGACTGAAAGGCTGATGGAAATAACAGAGAAGGTTAGTAAGGAGCAAGGAGGTTTCAGGAAAGGGAAGGACTGCATGAATGAAATATTTACAATTAAGATGATAGTTGAATAGTATCTAGGAAGAGGTAGGAAACTATATGCAGCCTGTATGAATCTTAAGAAGACATATGATAGGAGAAGATAAGGAAGATCTATGGAAAGTTCTAGGAATATATGGTGTAGGAGGACAGTTAGGTAATGGAGGGAAAAAAAAGGCATTTCATAGAGGAGCGTATTCATATGTGAGGGTGGAGGTGAGACAGGGATGTGATGTCGCCATAGCATATCAATATCTTTACGGATGATTTTATGAGGGAAAATAAAGCCAAGGTTGGGAATATTGGAGCAAGATTGAGGTTGCATTTTGCTGATTAGCCTGTGATTGGATGTTTGCAGATGACACTGTCTTGCTTGCTGACAGTAAAAGGGAACTTAAGATTAAAAATGTGGTGAATTAATTTAATAGGGTGTGTACAAGAGTGATATTGAAAGTTAAAGTAAATTGATCTTTTTTGAGAGAAGAGGATATATAGGTGGTGAAGTTCAGCACGCATTGTAGCTAGTGTGAGTGTACCACTTGCTAAGAGATTCCAGGTAATGATAACATAACATAACATATTTATAGGACAACAAAGGGTAGTCTACTTATCCGGAAACTGTGCTATGGATAAGCAATGTTTTGAACTGGTTTGGACACATTGAGAAAAAAATGAATGGTTAGTTGGAAAAAGATGTACATGAGTTAGGATACTTAATGGCCAGAACCATGACTCTTCGCATTAGGCTGATTGACAGATATGTTTAGTGCTAGGTTGCGTTGTCTTTTTATTGCCTTTTCAATAAGGCTGCCTTTTCGTTTGCGACCCTTTCCAATGGGTGCAGCTCCTCGTGGCATGCCCACCTGGCGTCGTGCAACAGAAGTGGGCTGGCAAGGTATTTTGCCACGACCAGCTCCCTGCATAGCAGAACTACCAGTGCTGTGAAGAAGGCTGTTCAGTTGATTTGATGTTCGAACAGATTTAAGTCTTGACAACAGTTTCTGCATTCCCTCAAGAGTCTGTTCATCTCCATACTGAGTAGCAAGGTGGAGCATAGTGTCATTAATTTCTGTTATTACTTGTAATACTGCTGCACCTGTAGGTTTGGTAGAATTACTTACGTCTCCAGTTTCATTACATTCCACTTCTGGCTTTATGTTTGTAGGTGGCATCTCTACTTCCACATTATCTACATCATGAGCTGCACCATGAGACTTTTGTTTTCCTCCAGTATGTGAGTGATCATCCCCTGTTACTGATTCAGAGTTTTCTTTCAAGGTAACAAAGAAATCCAAGGGTGGTACGTTTTCATTTCCAAGTGCAATACTTGCAAGCCAGTGCCTATTTTCTGGGCAGCCTGATGTTTGCAAACTTTACCAGTCATACCAGTACTGCACTCGCACAAGCCAATTTTAAGATCTACAGTATACTGTATTTGTTCCTTTGACTGGCTTTTAACTATGAACTGATGCTGATCTTCATTATACCTAGTGATGCTTTCCTTACTAATGGAAATCCCAGTTGGTGGCTTCACTACTTTCCTTCTACAGAGAGACACATCAATGAGGCGTTGTTTCATATATTCATCAAATATTTCATTCATAAACATGATCAGTTGAGTCGTGTTGTAGGCTTTACATCTGCAGGGCAAACCAGAAACATGTATAGCATAAATTTTTGTCCTGATTTCTAAAATATTACACATTGGTGCACAATTATTATACGTATATTATATATTATAAAGGTTTTTTTATTAGCTAAATATCGATGAACATTATTTATAGAATATGTGCATAGCAAAACATTATTTTTAGTTGTTTTTCACAGTGATAAAAATTTAATTATATGTCAGTGTACTGAATTTGTAACTTTTTACTATTAGGCACTAGTAGTTTAGTAAGAACTTCTTTAGTGTTACAATACCACAAATTTGCTTAATATATAATACCTTGCTGCTATGGGGAAACTGTATTTCTTCTCTATCTTCTAAGGTGAAAACTGAATTTCTTCAAGGTGAAAACTGAATTTCTTCCCTGAATCCCTATCTTGTATGGGGAAAACTGTATTTCTTCTCTATCTTCTAAGGTGAAAACTGAATTTCTTCCCTATCTTGTATGGGGAAAACTGTATTTCTTCTCTATCTTCTAAGGTGAAAACTGAATTTCTTCCCTATCTTGTATGGGGAAAACTGTATTTCTTCTATCTTGTATGGTGAAAACTGAATTTCTTCCCTATCTTGTATGGGGAAAACTGTATTTCTTCCCTTTCTTCAATAGGGATATCTGTATTTTTATGACAAATAATATACAAAGTCAAAATCTCTTCCAACGTCTCAAAAATTTTCCTAGAAATTTGCCTAGGGGCAATCTCCCTATGGCCCCCCCACTGGCTACGCCACTGGGGAGGATTATTGGAAAAAGTACATCATTGGAAATTCGTCAGTCATCGATGGGTTCCTCCATATACAAACATTATAAGGAATATAATACATGTTTTATATGACGTGTCAGAGGTCACTTTACCATTTTCTTTATGTGTACAATGTAGTCCATGTTTAACCCCATTTTTCCCGGAAAACAGGTAAAATAGGGCTGAAAGTTAGGTTTAGGAGAGGGCTGATTGACCTATTAGCCTTTTTCCCATAGCATACAGTATTAACTATGAACGAATTCTATGAACGACCCTGTTCATCGACCTATTAGACGTTTATAGCTTGACTGAGGTATATATAATGACAACTGGCACACTAACCTGTTGAGAATGATATATTTAATGATGCACATGGTAGATTCTTCAAAATTATTTGTGTGGTTTCCACGTAGCAAAATCCAGCCCTGTACACAGTACTCCATTCTTCCTTCCTTTCTATCAGCTTTGCCAGATACCTGTAAATGCAATATACTTTAACTACATTGAAATAACATATTATCAGTGCATTACTTATGTACAGTCCCCTGCCACCTCAATGCCTCCACCAATGCATTTTCGTTCCTATATCTGGCAATTGTGGCTATATTAAGACAAAACAAATACATGGTGCGAATCGTTACTAAGAGAAGGGCAGGGTAGTTTAAACTTTTTGCCTGTCATTCATCACAGGTGGGAAGGACTTTGATAGTGTCAGACGAAATGTTGTTAGAGGAGGGGTCTGTACATGACATACACCAACAAGGAATGGTTATCTGTACTATACATTTTAACTGTCAAGAATGTACGCAAGTCAAAATGAATCTTATAATATGATGCATTCAAACATTCAGCAAACTGGACGATAAAGACAAGCAAGCCAGCCACCAAAACAAACGTAAAGCGCATACTAAATTTTAAAAGTATTAATCCACATCCGCATCAGTACATCTGCATTTTTAAAATTATCTTTAAACGTACACCATGTGTACATATCCAAGTGCAAAATAAACATGCTGTTCATAATAAAGATGTGCACCAACATGAGTAGGCAACTACAAGAATAATCATATCAAACTTCAGCAAACCGCAGAAAAGACAGAGCAGCCACCACCACACATGCATAGGCAGAATGAAATTGAAAATCTTATCATACATTCACTAAATATACTTTGAATGGTTTGGTTACCATACCAACGTATGTATTTTTTCCCTCTTGTACGGTAGCCTATATCTGAAAGATTGAAAGATTAATACATAATCTGTTAGTCTTCACTAGCTAAATGGAAACTGTCAAACATCCACAGATATAATACAATTGAGCTTAAAAAATGAACATCTTATTTCATCTAAAAATTAATAATGGTCACATATCTACAATACATAGGTAACTGTACCTCATGTACTGGTTATACTTTTGGGCTTCTGGGGTCTGACAAAAGCAATTCCATTCATCTTGAAATGTTTCATCTGAATCAGCATATACCAGATTCTTTGCCACTGTCATTAGTACTCGGCGATCTTCCTTCTTGATGCCATGTGAACCATCACACAGCCACCTCCAGACCTGCTGCAGGATGTGGAATATGCACAGAAAGCGCTGAGATTCTGGCCATACAGTCTTCAAGGCATTACGCTCAGCGTCACTGTTGTCTGTTATGAAACAAGCTGGATGCCCTTGTTGGAAAAAAGGCAGTCTCACCGAGCACCTTCCTCAGTAACTGAAAACCTGACAAAATATAATGAAAGGTATATTACCATACCTACGTATTCCAACAATAGGATGTGAAACCACAGGGGGAAAATGCTTCATTGCAAAATATATATATATATATATATATATTTATATATATATATATATATCTATATATATATATATATATATATATATATATATATATATATATATATATATATACCTGCAGTATAGCTTTCTTCATCCTGAGAAGATGTGAAGATGACTCCAAGGGGAAGAGCTCCAGCTGGCCCAGCACACAGAAAAGGAGTTACTGCTGTGTTCAGTTGATCTAAGTGACTTGTAGTGTCGACGAACACAACTTCACCAGCTTCTCTGCATTTTCATGAATTCTGCCCATAAATTCAGTGACTAACACAACTGCAAATTTCTCCCCGTCAGTTTTATATTCAATCTTGGAAGCTTTTGAAGTAGCAGCGTAGTTCTCAATGGAAGCAAACATATCTCCTCCTCCTAAAGTGCCATGGTTTGCTTTGAGCCACAGGTTCCGTATGTGATAGATGACTCTATGGGAGGGATTTATGGCAGAATTGGCCTTAGTAGCGAGACTTGCACTGACATTTATTTGATCTTGGTAACATCTTGCAGCCTGCGCTACAGACATGCCTGAA
This sequence comes from Eriocheir sinensis, assembly GCF_024679095.1. NCBI lineage: Eukaryota > Metazoa > Arthropoda > Malacostraca > Decapoda > Varunidae > Eriocheir > Eriocheir sinensis. The sequence goes on from NW_026111517.1 coordinate 426,351, forward strand.
AAGAAATATGCATTTGTAATGATAAACTAGATTAAAGTAGATGGGGTAGAAATTTTATCGAGTACAGGAATATCCCACTTGTCTGTGTGCCAGGGTATTTCTTTCCTCTCCTGTATTGCGATGCATTGATTGAAAAAAAAATACAAAAACATACTAAACATATATATATATATATATATATATATATATATATATATATATATATATATATATATATATATATATATATATATATATATATATATATATATATATATATATATATATATATATATATATATATATATATATATATATATATATATATATATATATACTTATCGTGATTGCAATAGGAATGATGGTATTTATGAGGTAGTGAGTTCCTTGATGTTACACTCAATAAATGTAGCCACAACTATTCTCATGTACACTTACCAATATTGAAGTACTTGAAGTAAGCATTCTTGGTGTCTGGTAAAACTCTCAGTTGTTGCAGAGCAGATGCAGAGTCTGTAGGATGATTGTGGACACCCTTTATGATGATCATACATGGATGGGTCCTGACATCCTTATCTCTCTTGTAGGTGTCTCTTGTGATGAGCTTGATTTTCATGTCCATTGTTACACTGCATCTGGCAATATAATTACATAATTATATATTAAGTCTTATAATATAATCTTCCTTCCTGGATAAATTTATATGTAGAAGGCAAAGCACTTGTGATAATTTCTAATTAATGCCTCTATGCTAATGCATGCGCAGTCAATTGTAGCAATTTAAATGTGTCTGAGTATAGTGCCGTCACAGGTAAAGTTCGGTCACAGTATAAAAGTAAATACAATAGTCCTATAGCTCTTTGATACAGCAATACTAACCCTGTGTTTGTTTTATAGCTCCTTTATGGCGTCTGTCGCCATGCATGCAGATAATTTCTGGTGAAATGTGTATCTTACACCTGTGAAATATCTTGATACATTGAAGCAAACACTATTCTTCATAGTAAAAATTTCTTTCCACCTCCATGCGTCCTCATCATTAAATGTATTAGTTTTCACTTGTATTTCATCTTTTTCATTTTTCAAAATTATATTACTGAAGCCTTCTGTTGTGAAATCAAGTTGGAAGGCCATTTTCTTTACATAATTAATGTGCTTGACACTGGTGATCTGTGGAATAGAACATACATATGCAGCATTATTCTCCTGTGAATAAAAATTCAAACCAAAAAGGAATATATATATATATATATATATATATATATATATATATATATATATATATATATATATATATATATATATATATATATATATATATATATATATATATATATATATACACACACACACACACAGACACGGTTAGCCCGTCATGGCTAGGTGAGGTTTTGGCTTGGTTCGGATAGCCCAGCTGGATTAGCCTGGGTTACCTTAGCCCAAGAGAGTTAGTAGGTTAGGTTAGGTTTGCCCCCCAGGATTAGGCTGTAGGTTTTTTCAAAATTCAGTGCCATTCTAGCTCCTCTATTCTGGCGTACTGGTGTGAGGAACTACAAGTGTGAGGAATGTGGGAAAACATTCATGGAGAAGGGTACCCTCACCAGACACATCCTTACACACACTGGTGTGAGGAACTACAAGTGTGAGGAATGTGGAAAAACATTCATGGAGAAGGGTACCCTCACTACACACATCCTTACACACACTGGTGTGAGGAACTACAAGTGTGAGGAATGTGGAAAAACATTCATGGAGAAGGGTACCCTCACCAGACACATCCTTACACACACTGGTGTGAGGAACTACAAGTGTGAGGAATGTGGGAAAACATTCATGGAGAAGGGTCACCTCACCAGACACATCCTTACACACACTGGTGTGAGGAACTACAAGTGTGAGGAATGTGGGAAAACATTCATAGAGAAGGGTCACCTCACCAGACACATCCTTACACACACTGGTGTGAGGAACTACAAGTGTGAGGAATGTGGGAAAACATTCATAGAGAAGGGTCACCTCACCAGACACATCCTTACACACACTGGTGCGAGGAACTACAAGTGTGAGGAATGTGGGAAAACATTCATGGAGAAGGGTCACCTCACCACACACATTCTTACACACACTGGTGCGAGGAACTACAAGTGTGAGGAATGTGGGAAAACATTCATTAAAAAGAGTGACCTCACCAGACACATCCTCACACACACTGGTGTGAGGAACTACAAGTGTGAGGAATGTGGGAAAACATTCATTAAAAAGAGTGACCTCACCACACACATCCTCACACACACTGGTGTGAGGAACTACAAGTGTGAGGAATGTGGGAAAACATTCATGACGAAGGGTCACCTCACCACACACATCCTTACACACACTGGTGTGAGGAACTACAAGTGTGAGGAATGTGGAAAAACATTCATAGAGAAGGGTCACCTCACCAGACACATCCTTACACACACTGGTGTGAGGAACTACAAGTGTGAGGAATGTGGGAAAACATTCATTAGAAAGAGTGACCTCACCACACACATCCTTACACACACTGGTGTGAGGAACTACAAGTGTGAGGAATGTGGAAAAACATTCATTAGAAAGAGTGACCTCACCACACACATCCTTATACACACTGGTGTGAGGAACTACAAGTGTGAGGAATGTGGAGAAAGATTCATGGAGAAGGGTCACCTCACCACACACATCCTTACACACACTGGTGTGAGGAACTACAAGTGTGAGGAATGTGGAGAAAGATTCATGGAGAAGGGTACCCTCACCAGACACATCCTTACACACACTGGTGTGAGGAACTACAAGTGTGAGGAATGTGGAGAAAGATTCATGGAGAAGGGTACCCTCACTACACACATCCTTACACACACTGGTGTGAGGAACTACAAGTGTGAGGAACTGTGGTTTTGGGTGCAAACCACAAAAAAGTGTCTTTTTAACTGAAACAGCGATAACAGCCAATAATTATTGCTGGTTAAGGTCTGGTTAAAGTGGTATATGTTCCACAAAGATCAGAATATGGTTAGTAGTAGTAAATTTAGAGCACAGGAAGAGGGATTGCTTGGCTGAGGGTCATTGAGTAAGGCATTGTTTTGCATGTTTGAACCTGAGTAGGTCATTCTTGGTTCCTTTGCAAAATATTACCCTCACACATTACTTAATAACTAAATCAAACCGTTTATGATATCAATATAATGTGCAACTATTCCATCATACTGAAGGTTGCATTGTATAACACCTCAAAGAAGTGAAACGGAGTTTGTTTACTTACTTCTCAGCTGATTTCGATGTTTACCTAAGTATGTCATTTAAGTGCTCCATTTTCTTTTACAATCTTATTTTCTTTCTTTGTTTATCACGGTAACTTAACGTATAGTATTTTCCATACTCAAATAAAAACTCGGAATAAAAACATTACGTTTCATTAGCTAACAGACATACACATTGTACGATTGAAATGAATAAAAAAAAATGATTACAGGATTTATGTGACGATGTGACGTCATAGTAATGCATTCGTCTGTGAAGCGTCTGATTGGTCGGCGGAGGGAATGACGCACTCGTCTCTGAGGCGTCTCATTGGTCGCCGGAGGGTATGGTGTTGAGTCAGTATACAGAGTGTAAAAATGCGTCCCGCCCGCCGCCACAAGCAAACTGGCAATTTTTCAGTCACCGCCGAGTGGCCGAAGACTACCACATGCTGTCCTGAAGGCCAGCTCTCAACCCTGAGTCTAGATTCTCTTTCTAAAAGAGGATCAAAGATGAGCTCCGGGACAGCATGAGCCAATCAAGATGACGCCACTATAAACACTTGCCTGCGCCACAACGGGCTGCGGCCGATCACCAGGCCCCATAAAAAAAGCCTACCCCAGCTATAGGCGGAACTTAAAAAAAAAAGATAAGCACCGAGGCCACGCGCAGCTGTATCGTGTGCCCCAACTTTGCCTTTGCCTCGCTGGTCTGTGCGGGTGACGAACTTAACTCTGTGTTGCAATATTGGTGCCCCGCTATAACGCAATATTTGGTCAGCGTACGTTTTTTTCCTTAACCTTCACGCGGGCCACATCGTCCTCATCCTCATAATTTCCTCACGTGTTCGTCCTCTAATTCTTACTCGGCTGTCTCATTCTCTTTGATCCTGACGTAATGACCTTCTCTGGAAAATGTTTTATATAGGTATTATTTTTGCCGCGTCCGTCCGTGTGTTCCCAGCGACCTCCCCGCAGGACACATCAACGCCGCACGCATGCAAAACTCTCCTCCCTAGTTTCCGCACTTTTAATTCTCACGGGCTGCCTTTGCTGCTCCCCCGGCATCGCAGTTTTCATGGTCTTTGTTTGGATGAAGTTCTGCTCCTGTTATCAAGTTTGCTCTGTTTTCCCTGAACCTCCAATGTGGGCGCACCTTCCACGGCCTTAGTGCGTTCCTGGCAGCCCCTCGCGTCTTTGTATTTCAACGCGGTTGTCCTCTGTCCCTGCATCTCCCGCCCCTTCCACCTCCCTTATCTTACCCCCCCTACCACTGCCTAAGTATCCCCTTCCCTTTCCAGCTCCCTTATCCAACCTCTTTTTACGATCTTGGTATGTTCCCGGCAGCTCCTCGTGGCTTTGTTTTCACGCGGTTGTCTTCCGTCCCTGCATCTCCCTCCCCTACCACCTCCCTTATCTTACCCCCCTACCACTGCCCAAGTATCCCCTTCCCTTTCCATCTCCCTTATCCAACCCGTTTCTACGATCTTAGTATGTTCCTGGCAGCGCTTCGTGGCTGTCTGGTTCACGCGGTTTTTCTATCCGTCTCTTTGCATCTCGTTCCTCTTCTCCTCCCCTACATATCCAACTCCCTTCCAAGGCATTAGTGTGTTCCTGTAGCTCCTCTTATCTTGTTTTTTCACTATTTCTCTCATCTCTCTGCGTCCCCTTTCTCTTCCATCTCTTTATCTTGAACCTCTACATTGGGCGCACCTCTCCCGGCATTAGTGTGTTCCTGCAGCTCCTCACGTCATGTTTTTTCATGCTTTCTTTTATCTCTTCGTCCCCTTTCTCTTCCACTCTATTTTCTTGAACCTCTACATTGGGCGACCCTTTCCCGGCCTTAGTGTGTCCCTGCAGCTCCTCGTGTCTTGCTTTTTCGTTCGTTTTCTTCGTCACGTTCATTTGTTTTGCTTTGCTGATTGGCGAGTGTGTTGTATTGATGATCTTGTGTATTGTAATGGTCTCTCTCTCATTCTCTCTTTCACTCGCATTTATCTCTTTCTATGTGGTGTCATATTTTCCTTCCCCTGTGGTGTCATCTCTCTTGTTCTCTGTTGTTTCACCTCCTTCTCTGTGCTGTCATCACTGTCTCTGTGGCGTCATATCTTTCTCTGTAGTGCTAAATGTCTGTGATGTTATATAATTCTTTCTCTGGTTTCATCTTTTTCTCTGTTGTTCCATCTCTCCCTGTGTTGTCATTCCCCTTGCTCTGGTGTCCTCTCTTTCTCTGTGGCGTCATATCTTTCTCTGTTGTGTTAAATCTCTTTGTGATGTCATATAATTCTTAATCTGGTTTCATCTCTTTCTCTGTTGTTCCATCTCTCCTGTGTTGTCATTCCCTTTCTCTGGTGTCCTCTCTTTCCCTGTGGTGTCATCATTCTCTCACTGTGTCGTCATCCCTCTCTTTCTCTCACCGTGGAATCAGGTCTTATTGTTCAAAAGCTCTCGGTAACCAGTCGATGCGGGTGTAGGTAGGTAGGTGTGATGCCTTGCTGCGGGACACTGTGGGAAGGAAAGCAGACGTCCACTGACTTATCTTTGCTTGCTTCGTAATGCTAAGAACCGACACATAGGTACGAAAGACGCCCTCCGATCAGCAGCCTCTTCTTGTGTGTGTGTGTGTGTGTGTGCGTTAATATAAGTCTCATATACTAAAACCTTTCGGGGCTTACATATCCACATTAGTTAAGGCTTTCGTAGAGGTTGTGTTAATATTTCCATGTACAGTTTTATGAGCTTAGTGATAATTTGACAAGGCCTCTGCACCATGAACGGGGAAATCACTCATGAGAACCCGACTTATCTTCTTTGTGGCCTTGGGAAATGGTTGTTGTGAGAGCCGAAAGCGTCTGAGAATACGAGACTTAGACCAAGGGGATACATTACAGAAGACAGTCGGCCGATACAAGAAAACACTCATGAGAACCCGACTTACCTCCCTTGTGGCCTTGGGAAACAATTGTGAGAGCCTAGAGCGCCTGGAGAATACGGGACTAAGAACAAAGGGATATAGCACAGAAGTCGGTCGGCCTATATAAGACAGGTCTCGTAAACTATAAATACAAGTGATACCTTCCTTTCTCTAGCGTCGAATATGGGATTAACGACAAAGGGATATATTTCAAAAGTTAGTGGGCCTATGGACCTTTCAAGAGGAGAGTATCAGAACATCTTTCCTCCCGAAATTGACATCTCTTTTGGCCCCTCGTCTTAACTCTTTTTATACGAGCAGTGATTTGCGGGCCTTTTTTTTTTTCCTTGAGCTATTTCCTTTGCTGTAAAAAAAATTTAAGACAGCTCTCGTAAACTGTATATACAAATGATATCTTCCTTTCCCTCGCATCGGGTGTGAAGGAGGCAGCGTCTAAGCCTTCTCTATCCGAGGCACGTTGTTAGGTATGTGTGTGAGGCCTCAAGCTTGCCGCCACCAGCTGCTGTCATTCTCCTCATCGCTAAATGGACGCAGCTGTTTAGGTTGTCAATGGTACTCCGACTTACTACCTTGATTCTTGTCTCTTAACCTTATATTTCTTTTCCTGAAGGACAGTTGTGTAGGTACGTGTGCCGCCACCAGCTGTTGTCATCCTCCTCATCACTGAATGGACGCAGCTGTTTAAGTTTTCAACGTTATTATTATTATTATTATTATTATTATTATTATTATTATTATTATTATTATTATTATCATTATTATCATTATTATTATTATTACACACACACACGGTGCAGGACATGTGCGGGCGGCGCCGGTGGGGACGGTCGCGCCTGGCAATACGAGGCGCCTCACCTTAACAGTCCGCCTTGCTCCCTCCCGCCGCAGCCAATGGCCCCTGATTGATGCTTCGCGGCCCGAGGGGAGCGCGCCGTCGCCTCATCAGGAATGCCCGGGTCAAAGGAGCGGCCTAAACGACGCCCTCCACGCCATAATTCATTAATTTTTTTACATCACCCCGGCGGTAGTTACGTTAGCAAAGACCTTGTAGGAAAAGAATACAGGGTGCTTTTATCCTTCGCTGATTAAACTCACGGCCGTTCAGGTAGAAAGAAGCCTTAACGAGGAAAAAACAGGCCATCGGGAGACGCTAACGCCGGGCTAGCGGGAGGCGGCCGACAACAGGTGGCGCAGGAAGGTCTGGGATGGTTTAAAGCTGGGTCTATATTCTTAACATTTCTGCGTCCAAGCTCACATGTTTGACACGGTTTTTGTAGGAGTTTTGGGCATTTCCACGGGTACTTTAATGACCTTAGTGGTAGTTCGACCCTTTTGCTGTACCGTGAACGTGAAAAAACTCATGAAAACCCGATTAATCTCCTTTCCGGCCTTTGGAAATAGTTGATGTGAGAGGCCGAAGCGTGTATAAATACCAATCAGTGTCCCAAGGCTGCCAGGTCGGTATTCTTAGACGCCACCGACTCACACGTCAACTATTTCTAAATGCCAAAAAGTAGTCAGTTGGCTTCTAAAGCGTGTTGCTTTAGGTTCATGGTACATAAGAAGGATCAAACTACCACCACGGCCAAATAAGTACTCCTGGAAAGGCCCACAACTCCTACGAAAGCCTTGTCAGATGTGTGTGCTTGGGCGACGAAATGTTTAATAATATGGATCTCAGTCCCTCCGTCAGCCACGAAGCCTTTCCTAAGATCGCCTTTTATCGGTGATGTGCTATGTTCTCAGGAAACGGATAAACAGTCTTAACCGAATCAGTGATGTTACGTACAGGGCAAGGGATGTTCAGGGCAGCCTAGTAGTGTGGTTAGTGTTCTCAGCTGCAATCACCTTTTTTATTTCACAGTAAAGGAAATAGCTCTAGGGCAAAAAAAATAACTTAGAAAAAAAGTCCTCCAATCACTGCCTCTGTAAGAGAGAGTTTAGACGAGTGGCCAAAAGAGAGGTCAATTTAGGGTATAGAGGTGTCTCGATACTTTCCTCTTGAACACCCAGAATTCATTCAGTGCTAACTGTGCGAATGGGAACGCCTAGTTAAACCTCTTGTACTCTACTCAGTCCTTCAAAAAAAAAAAGGAATAAAGGCGACGTCACTGAAAACCTCTGGCAAGACGGCGTGCGCGGCGCCTCCAGTGTCCGCAGGTGTTACGTGTGTGCACTGTTTGGACGTGAATCTCAATGGCACCCGTTTATTTTACAATTGCTTATGATTCCAGGGTAGTGGTCCTTGTTTTAATTTAAACGATGCATGAATTAATATGTGCTGTATGTATTTGATTCTTTGTGTGTGTGTGTGTGTGTGTGTGTGTGTGTGTGTGTTTTCACCACCAAGGCCTGATCACGAGTTGGACTCGCAATCGCCAGCAAGTACCCTCCAAATTAGAGCAACTGCAAGGGTCATTAGTCGATTTCTGGGTACTGCCAGGACCTCACACACCACTCCATCTCCCTTGCTCAAGGGGACAGTAACCACTCTAGTCAGCGGAATATTCCCGTACTGAGCGGGGCTCGAACCGCCGCCTGTCAGGCCGTGAAGCTTGGCAGCGCAGCGCTGTACCGACTCATCTGTCAACATAGCGGGAGGTGCTTGATTCTCCGGGGCTGTTGTGATCGGAGCAGGGTATATGAGGGCACGCGCCGCTTCATTGTCTCCTGCCGTGGGTGGCGCTGCGGCCGCCTCGTTACGCTGAAAGAGACGCCACGAAGGACTTAATGTATCCAAAGCTGTGTTAGGCTGAAGGGAGACTCGGGTTCCTGTATAACTATCGCGGTATTTACTGGTCAACGCCTACTACACGGAATAGTTAGTTTCGTGAGCCATTCCTTTCTCTGGTGTACACGGAATAGCTGATAAGTGTTTTAAGGTGGAGTTACTGTACTGTATATGTGTCGGAAATCATTGTAACTTAACTGGTTTGCTGATAGTTTGTGGTGGCTACAGGTTACTTGGTTGTGGTATCGATTTGACCTAGTGATGATGGTAACAATGATAGGACGTTAGGAATGACTTAATGTATCCAAAGCTGTGTTAGGCTGAGGGGAGCTGCGTGTTCCTGTATAGCTATGGGGGTATTTACTGGTCAACGCCGACACGGAATAACAGCCGAGTAGTGTGGTTAGTGTTCACAGGTGGAGCCACGATACTTTATATGCGTGGGAACTGAGTGTACCGAAACTGATTAGCTGAAACAGTTTGTGACAGTTACGTTAGTTGTGGCTGTGGCACTGGTGGGACTAAGGTTGGCAGCGATCAAGTTGACTTACAATAATGAAAACACCGCTAAAAACAGATAAACACAGATTGAGACACATTCACTCGTATCAATCATCGTCTATCTATAAGTCATGCAATATTAAAATAGCTTTCTCTGCGAGTTAGACGTAAACCTCGAATTCATACAATGTCCTGAAAACCTCTTAGACTTTACTGAGCACTACAAACAGTGAAAAGCTCTTTAGACTTTAGTTATCGCTACAACAATAAAGCAAAAACAAACGAGGTGATTTGTGTGTCCTGGAAGTGCGGTGTGTGTGTGTATGTGTGTGTGTGTGTGTGTGTGTGTGTGTGTGTGTGTGTGTCAGGCTGCTGGGCGCTCTTGTCCCTGGTGACCTGGCCGCAGCTGAGACCCTCGGCAGGAGAGGCACGACTCGGGGCTTGTGATTCGTGGCCGCAATTCATGTTGTTTGGGTGGCCGACCGTCGATACTGTCTCCCTCCTCCTCCTCCTCCTCCCCGCCCTCCGGTCCCACCCATGCACGAGGACATCTCCCCATCTCCCAGAATTGTTATTTTATGGGTATTTTTGTTCTCTGTGTGTGTGTGTGTGTGTGTGTGTGTGTGTGTGTGTGTGTGTGTGTGTGTGTGTGTGTGTGTGTGTGCATTCCGGGCTTTGTGCAGGCGAGGGTCCTTGCTTGTCGTTCACCGCCGTTCTCACAGCCTTCCCTCCCCGCGGTCCACACTTCCGGGTCTTCGATCACTCCGCCTCGCTGCACTGCTTCAAGAGCCGCGTGCCGGACAGGCTCGCGCCCTCCTTAACGCTGAGGTCGGTATTTTCAGACGCTCCCGCCTCTCACATCAGCTATTTCCAAAGACCGGAAAGAACATTAATATCGTTCTGATTAGTGTTTTTTCACGTCCATGGTACAGAAGCTTTGTCAGACTACCACCAAGGTCAAAGAACTACTCCTGGAAATACCCAAACCACCTATGAAAGCGTTGTCAAAGATGTGTTCTTGGGCCTTGAAAGGTTTAAATATATGGTCTTTCATGCTAGTGTCTACAGGGTAATAGAATTCACGTCCATCGCAGACTCAGAGGCTCTAGTGACGGGGATGAACGTGGAGGTGACGTGCGCTCTTGCCTTCAACACATTATTTTTTTTACTTGCATTTAACTTCACTGTTGTTTCATCCGTAGTAATGTAAGGCTGATATCGTAACAAATACATTAGTCTGCAGTATGTGTTTATTGTACTGTTTATATTTTTAAGAAGGAAAGCAGTATTCGTTAAACTAGTGGACAGTCAAGGTAATAAGACACCACAGACCCAAATGTTCACGGCGCTGATCAAGCCAACCAATGAAAGCCGTATTGCACACTGCACTAACTTGTCACCCTGGTGTTTAGTCTGTCACCGAGGCAGTAATATTTAGGCCACAACGTTTACCAGATAAATTACGATATTCATTTACCTTGTACAGACCTGTAAACTTATCGAAATATAACATGTAACACGGCCTTTTTTCTTGCTCTTTTTTTTCGATCCCTTGCTGTCTCCCTTGCCGTAAAAAAAAAAAAAAATCACCTCCAGAATCATCTCTCGGGCTACTGACCTCTGGAGAAAGGCCACAAAGAAGACTCGATCAATCATACCTCACGCCGACCATCTGCTCACAAGAGGCATTTCCAGCGGCTGATTTTAGGGAGCCCTTGAAAAATAATCACGTACTTTTTTTTCAGAACAAAGGAGACAGCTCAAGGGCACAAAAAAAGGAAACAATAATAAAAAAAGCCCGCTACTCGCTGCTCCTAAAAAGAATCCAAAGAAGTGACCGAAAGAGGGGTCAACCTCGGGAGGAGAGGTGTCCTGAGACCCTCCTCTTGAAAGAGTTCAAGTCGTAGGCAGGAGGAAATACAGATGAAGGAAGATTGTTCCAGAGTTTACCAGCGTGAGGGATGAAAGAGTGAAGATGCTGATTAACTCGTGCGTAAGGGATGTGGACAGTAAAGGGATGAGCTTTAGTAGAGAGTGGTGTGCAGCGTGACCGTGGGAAGGGGGAGGCATGCAGTTAGCAAGTTCAGAAGAGCAGTCAGCGTGAAAATAACGATGGAAGATAGAAAGAGAAGCAACATGGCGGCGGAATTTAAGAGATAGAAGACTATCAGTAAGAGGAGGAGAGGTGATGAGACGAAGAGCCTTAGGCTGGATTCACACGAGCCACTTTTTAGTGGTCAGTGGCCGCCACAAAATAATGATCAAAACAGAACATAAGAACATAAGAACGTAAAGAGTCTGCAAGAGGCCGGTTGGCCTATACAAGGCAGCTCCTATACACTCAACATCTCTATGGGTGCATGCACACGGTCCACTTTTTTGTGGTCGCCACAAAACAGTGGCGAGTTGTGGCGGGCGGAGCCATTTTTCCGACCACGCCACTGTGGCCGGCGATAGATACCGTTCTTTCAAATGGCAGCGAGCACACGAGCCACTATCGGTGGCCACCACCCTGCCACCCGCCGCTTTCCCTCTGTCTTGACACTGACCTTTTTGAATTTTAACTGTCATAATAATGTATAAGTATAACCTTCACGCATAACGTGTTCAGGACATGATGAATAAGCTCTTACATGCTTACAGAATTAAGGTTTCATTTCGTTTTACAGTTTTACATATTAATAGATTCTGGTGTGGATTAACTACTGAATGTGGTAGTTTTATTTACCCGGAAGTAGAAAGTGGAAATGTTATGTAACCACAAAGACTGCTGAATTAGGTAAAACAATTACATCTAATGTGATTTTATATTCTGCATGTTCAGCCTTACATTAAGATTACCGCAAGTCTCTCTTCTACTGGCACACACTTCCTCGTGTTGGTGTCCTGCCGTGTTATACGTGGACCAGTTACTGTCATAAGATGATCAAAGCTGTCCTGTGACTTCCTGAAGCAGTCAAAAAATTATCAGGGTGCTCTTTTAGCTCTGTAAATGATGTGTGGAATGCAACACGCAGTAATCTTTATTTGCTAACTATGGGGTGAACCCAGTACTTTCTTCTGCGCTTTTTGCCAAGAGAGCACAGACAGCTGCTACCTCTACGAGATCCATAACCCCACGTACTGACCTCATTGGTGGCCGCCACCGAGTGGCTCGTGTGCACACTGTTCAGGGTGCACTACCATTTTTCGTGGGGACCATTTTTTGGTGGCCACTTTTGTGGCGGCCACTGACCATGTCTCGTGTGAACCCAGCCTAGATTTATGTCTTTTCTTACCTGTTTTCAGTTGTTTAATTAGAGATGACACGATTGACTTCAGTATACCTTCCTTTTACAACGTGTAATGAACGTGTTGTTACCTAGGTCATCTGGTTATTAAGAGTACTATCTTGCTGGCACCACCCCCCGCCCCTGGACCCTCGGGATCTCCAGCACCGCCGTGAACGCCCTGGGGAGCTGAGGCGCTCTGCATGCCGGGACCCCTGGGCCCTGAGCTCGCCAGGGAGACCTTGGGCCCCCTGACGCTCCCCAGCCCCGCTGAGGCGAGGGGGGTTGGAGCAAGACTTGACTCTTAAACCACCAGACGAGAATATTAAGTTAATCGAAACTACCGTGAAGGCGCCGATCACGGAGTTTGTCGGATCCGGGATGGCCGAACGAAGGGCCGAAGGAACGTGACAGATCATCCTAAGAATGACCTTGGGATGGTTTTCGGGGCAGCATCCGTTTGCCTCTTATCCTTATTGCGTCCCTTTTTGCTTATTTTGCATATTCTCTCTCTCTCTCTCTCTCTCTCATTATTGTAGTAATAGTAGTAGTAGTAGTAACAGTAGTAGTAGTAGCAGTAGTAGTAGTAGTAGTAGTAACAGTAGTAACAGTAGTAGTAGTAGTAGTAGTAGTAGTAGCAGTAGTAGTAGAAATAGTAGTTAGACCAAATCTGCGTATTGTTTCGTGTCTGCTAGGTCTTGCTTGGGAGGCGGTGGCTGAGTGGTTAGCGTGCGGGCGTTGTGAGACCGGGGACTTGAGTACTCGTTTCATTTCGCTTCACAATTTTGCATATTAATAGATTCTGGTGTGGATTAACTACTGAAATGCATGTGGTAGTTTTATTTACCCGGAAGTAGAAAGTGGAAATGTGATGTAACCGCAAAGACTGCTGAATTATGTCAATAAATTACGTACATCTAATGTGAGTTTATATTCTTCATGTTCAGCCTTACATTAAGATTGCCGCAAGTCTCTCTTCTACTGGCACACACTTCCTCGTGCTGATGTCCTGCCGTGTTATACGTGGACCAGTTACTGTCGTAAGATGATCAAAGCTGTCCTGTGACTTCCTGAAGTAGTAAAAAAAATATATCAGGGTGCTCTTTTAGCTCTGTTGATGAAGTATGGAATGTCACACGCAACGTAGTCTGTTTCTAACTATGGGGTGAACCCAGAAATTAAATTTAGAGTTGACTTCAAAGGGACGTGTGTGTGTATGTATATTTTTTTTCATTTCCTCTCGGTAACATTACTATTACAGAGCAGCGTTAAGGAGGAATTAATGAGTAGCGGTGCGAGGGTGTCGTGCGGGGCTGATGATGATGATGATGTTGATGATATTAGGTTAAGAGTGTTGCGAGATGTGTTGGCGTTAATGGGATAAGATGACGCAGTGTTGTGTTTAGAACTTCTGATGTTGATGTTCTGAAGGTACGAGTGTTGCAGGATTATTGGTTCTAATTTAGTAAGGGTGTTGTGTTGGGCTGATGATGATGATTGTGTTGATGGTGTGAGGATTAGTGTTGCAAGATGTGCTGGGATTAATGGGATAAGGTCGTTGCATTATTTTTTACAGTAAAGGAACCAAAAATTAATAAATAAAACATCCTTGCGAACTGATGATAAAGGCCAGAAGGGTAAGAGTGTTACGAGCTTATTAGTGTTGAGTGGTTCATGATGAGAGTGTTGCAGAGTGTAGGGTTGTGGGTAATGATCTGAGTGTTAGTGTTGCAAGATTGTTACGATTAATAATGAGGGGGAAGGGTGTTGCAGAATTGTGTTGAGAGCTGGTAATGGTAATGATCTGAAAGGTAGGAGTGTTGCGAGGCTCTTGGTGTTAGTAATGAGTTCGTGGTAAGAGTGTTGCAAGCTTGTACGGGATTGTTAGTGTGTGTTCCACCGTGTTGTTGTTGCTATTGTGTTCCTGGAAAAGTATTGCCAAATCTTGTGTTGTGGGTGCCCTAACCAATGCCATTTTTGTTGTTCATAAACAGATAGATAGATAAATATAGATAGGTAATGAGATAAATAGACAGGCAGATAGATAAGGAGATAGATAGAAGAGAAATAAATGAATGAGATATTAGATAGACAGATATATATATATATATATATATATATATATATATAGAGAGAGAGAGAGAGAGAGAGAGAGAGAGAGAGAGAGAGAGAGAGAGAGAGAGAGAGAGAGAGAGAGAGAGAGAGAGAGAGAGAGAGAGAGAGAGAGAGAGAGAGAGAGAGAGAGAGAGAGAGAGAGAGAGAGAGAGAGAGAGAGAGAGAGAGAGAGAGAGAGAGAGAGAGATTTACATAGATCTACATAGAAAATCAGACCACACAGACCCCATGGTCCAGACTAGGTGGTCTGTCTTTAAACCTAAGTGTTTTTACATTAATCAGATGGCTCCAAAACGTTGCTTTTCTACTCTAGTTAATATTAAGTTCAAGGAAGTGACGGTCGAGCTTGTTTTTAAAGGAGTCAATCGTGTTACACTGGACCACTGATGGTGGAAGCTTATTCCATTCTCGCACTACAACGTTGGTGAAGAAAAATATGGTGCAGTCTGAATTTACTTGTCTACATTTGAGTTTTGTGCCATTGTTCCTCGTTCGCAAAGTGTCATCGATCATAAACAATTTTGTTCTGTCTACATTCGTGAAACCATTAAGTATTTTAAAACATTCGATCAGTTTTCCTCGGAGGCGACGTTTCTCAAGACAGAACATGTTAAGGGTGGAAAGCCTTTCTTCGTAGGATTTGTTGCGCAAGGAAGGGATCATTTTTGTTGCTCGACGCTGAACACCTTCTAGTTTAGCAATGTCCTTTGCATGGTGGGGAGACCAAAACTGTACCGCATATTCCAAGTGGGGTCTGACTAAACTATTGTAGAGCGGAAGTATTACATCTTTATTTTTGGATAAAAAGCTTCTTTTAATGAAGCCCAACATTCTGTTCGCTTTATTTGCTGCATTAATGCATTGATGTGAGAATTTGAGGTTTGACGCGATTTTAATCCCCAGGTCCTTAACGCATTGAACACTTGTGAGTTTAACGCCGCGTATTTCGTAATCGAACTTCTTATTTTTTGTTCCAACTTGAAGGACCTGGCACTTGTCTACGTTAAAGGGCATCTCCCATTTATCCGACCAAGCTGAAATTTTGTGCAAATCCTCTTGGAGGCTTTGCCTGTCTTCGTCATTGAGAACCGAGTTACCAATCTTTGTGTCGTCTGCAAATTTACTAATGCGATTATTGAGTCCAACATCCAAGTCGTTGATGTAAATAATGAAGAGCACTGGGCCAAGAACCGAGCCCCGAGGGACGCCACTAGTGACCGGCGCCCACTCTGAGTTAAATCCGTCATTCACAACTCTTTGTTGTCTGTTGCTCAACCAATTCGCGATCCATTGGTTTACTTGACCGTCAATGCCTATTTGCTTTAATTTATAAAGTAATTTATGATGTGGGACTTTATCA
>NW_026111517.1:445000-543849 GCF_024679095.1 Eriocheir sinensis
TCTTCCTCTTCCTCCACCTCCACTTTCACCTCCTCCGTCCTCTCCTCCTCCGCCTCCTCCTTATATTTCTTCTTCTCTCCCTTAACATTTTTCTCCTTTTCCTTTTCGTTGTTTCTCCTGATCAATTCCCTCTTTCTCCTCCTCCTCCTCCTCTCTCTCTCTCCCGTGTGGGGGGGGTGAGAGGTGAGGGTAACTGACCACCAATTCCGAGAACTGGTTCCAAGATAATCCCGATATTGCGGGAGTTTCAATGGCGTGACCTCATGGCAGCCTCCCTCTCTCTCTCTCCCCGCGGCCGACTCACGAACGTGGAGTTGCCTGCCTCGGGACACCCACCTGCAGCGCTACACTCAGGGTGATGATGGTGATGGTGGCTGTTTTGATGTGAGAACTGACTGCCAACTGACAGGCGTAACCAGTGCCTTCCATATAGTCTGTTTCCTTCTCCAATTCATAAACGAAGGAGCGTAACTGTTGGTGGTGGTATTGACTATATAGTGTGTGTGTCGTGTAAGAACTGAGTGCCAGCTGATGAGGGGTAACCAGCGCCTTCCATATTGTCTGTTTCTTTCTCCATTCATAAACGAAGGAGTCTAACTGATGGTTGTGGTATTGACTATATATATAGTGTGTGTGTGTAAGGACTGAACTGATGCGAGGTAACCAAGGTCTTCCATATGCTGCGTTTCCTTGGCTGACTAGTAAACTAAGGTGATGGATCTGACACCCTCGGGACCTACCTACAGCGATACACTCGGCCTGATGGTTATGTTGATGCTGTTGACTAGCGTGGTGGTAAGGGCTGACTGCTACTTGATGCCAGGTAACCAAGGTCTCCAAATGCTGTATTCTCTTGGCCTTATTCGTAAACAAAGGCGCGTAGTTGCCTTCCTCGAGACCCACCTTCAGCGATACACTACTACACTGATGATGATGGGGGCGTTGACTAGCGTGGTTTAAGGACTGACTGGGAACTCATGCGGGCTAACAGACTTCTTATATGCTGCGTTTCCTTCGATTCTTAAGCAAGGGTGCCTAAGTGACTGTCTCGGGACCCACCTGAGGCGCTACACTCGGGCTGATATTGTTGTTGATACTCTTGACCAGCGTGGTGGAAGGACTGCTGGTGTAAGGACTGCCAACTGGTGTGCAATAATAAGGCCTTCCATAGTCTGTTGTTTCCTTGGCTGACTCGTGAACAAAGGAATGGAGTTGCTTGCCTTGGGACCCATCGCAGCAGTACACTAGACTGATGAATTTTGTCTAGCGTATTGTAAAGACTGACTGCCAACTGATTCGTGCAATAATAAGGCGTTCCAATTGCTGTGTTGTTTCCTTGGCTGACTCGTGAACAAAGGAATGGAGTTGCTTGCCTGCCTTGGGTCCCATCTGCAGCAGTACACTTGACTGATGAATTTTGTCTAGCGTATTGTAAAGACTGATTGTCAACTGATTCGTGCAAATATAAGGCGTTCCAATTGCTTTGTTTCCTTTCCTTAGTAAGTTTAGAGCTCATACTGAGATGATCATTAAGATAATTTCGGGATTCAGTTGATTTGATGATTGGCTTCAGTGGTCTTCCAGTTTTTCTTTTTTTTTCTGGA
This sequence comes from Eriocheir sinensis, assembly GCF_024679095.1. Classification (NCBI taxonomy): domain Eukaryota; kingdom Metazoa; phylum Arthropoda; class Malacostraca; order Decapoda; family Varunidae; genus Eriocheir; species Eriocheir sinensis. The sequence continues at coordinate 446,605 of NW_026111517.1, forward strand.
TCAGCGATTTGCGTGTGATTTTATTGGAGTCGCGTGTTGTGTGCGTTTTTTGTGAGTGTGGTAGAGCGTCTTGGCTGCCTTTCTTTATGGATCAGCGATTTGCGTGTAATTTTATTGGTGGAGTTGCGTGTTGTGTGTGTTTTTTGTGAGTGTGGTTGAGCGTCTTGTCTGCGTTTCTTTATGGATCAGCGATATGCGTGTGATGTCATTCACAGAGTTGCGTGCGTGTATGTGTGTGGAGGAGCGTCTTGCGTGCGATTTCCCATTGTGGTTTCGTTTCCCGTATCGCTAACAGTGGATTAGTGTACGAGTTACTTCATCTTGATTTTGTGTAAAGGAAGTACTCTTAACGTATCTCCTGGCCCTTTTGAATTAGCTTTCCCACGTTTTTGCAAAGGTAGAATTCTTGTCATCATTTCTTCCCAACGTTGTTAGTAAAGGGTCAATTCTTACCATCCACTGACACCCCATAATCATCATCCTACATTTTTTGCACCAAGGGAGAGAAGGGCCGGCGTGTACAGAGCTCCGAGGGTGGGTAGTGGCGTGTGTGCTCAGAGGGACAAACCTGGTGACTGATCGCCGGGCCGCTGTGTGGAGAGACGGATGGATGGCCTGGCGCGACTCTCCGACCCTAAGTAACCCGAGAGAGAAAGGGAAGCGACGTTGATGTTAGGTAATGCGGAGAAATGATGAGTACAAAGATCAGAGACAGTGTTAGACAAAGGGAAGTTACATTGAGGCCAAGGAATGCAGGAAAATGGTGTGTATTAAAAAGCTATGTTGACGTTAGGGTATGTAGACAAAAGGCGTAAATTGAGAGTGCAGGCAGTTAGAGAATGGGAAGTTACGTTTAGGTCAGGTAATGCAGACAAATGACGTGCATTAATACTAAAGACATTGTTGGGAATAAGGAAAGCTATGTTGATGTTAGTTAATGCAGGTAAATGGCATGTATTAAAGAGTATAGGCAGTGTTAGTACAAGGGAAGGTTAGTTTTTTTTTTTTTTTTTTTTTTTTTACAGCAAAGGAGACAGTTCAAGGGCACAAAATAAGTAAACATTAATAAAAAAAAAGCCCGCTACGTGCTGCTCCTAAAAGATTCCAAAGAGGTGGCCGAAAGATAAGTCAGTTTCGGGAGGAGAGGTGTCCTGATACCCTCCTCTTGAAAGAGTTCAAGTCGTAGGCAGGAGGAAATACAGATGAAGGAAGATTGTTCCAGAGTTTACCAGCGTGAGGGATGAAAGAGTGAAGATGCTGGTTAACTCTTGCATAAGGGGTTTGGACAGTATAGGGATGAGCATGAGTAGAAAGTCGAGTGCAGCGGGGCCGCGGAAGGGGGGGAGGCATGCAGTTAGCAAGTTCAGAAGAGCAGTCAGCGTGGAAATATCGATAGAAGATAGAAAGAGAGGCAACATTGCGGCGGAATTTAAGAGGTAGAAGACTATCAGTATGAGGAGGAGAGCTGATGAGACGAAGAGCCTTTGCCTCCACTCTGTCCAGAAGAGCTGTGTGAGTGGAGCCCCCCCACACATGAGATGCATACTCCATACGAGGGCGGACAAGGCCCCTGTATATGGGCAGCAACTGTGCAGGGGAGAAGAACTGGCGGAGACGGTACAGAACGCCCAGCCTCGAGGAAGCTGATTTAGTAAGAGATGAGATATGAAGTTTCCAGTTGAGATTTTGAGTTAAGGATAGACCGAGGATGTTTAGTGTTGAGGAAGGTGATAGCTGGGTGTTGTCAAAGAATAGGGGATAGTTGTTTGGAAGATTGTGTCGAGTGGATAGGTGGAGAAACTGTGTTTTTGAGGCGTTGAAGGACACCAGGTTCTTCTTGCCCCAATCGGAAATAATAGTAAGGTCTGACTGAGGCTAAGCGTTCTGCAGCCTCCAGCCTTGAGTCGTTAAGTTCCTGAAGGGTGGGTCTTCTATTAAAAGAAGTTGAATAATGCAGAGTGGAATCATCGGCGTAGGAATGGATAGGACAGTTCGTTTTGGAAAGAAGATCATCAATGAACAACAGAAAAAGAGTGGGAGATAGGACAGAACCCTGTGGGACACCACTGTTAATAGATTTAGGGGAAGAACAGTGACCGTCTACCACGGCAGAAATAGAACGGTCAGAAACGAAACTGGAGATAAAGGTACAGAGAGAAGGATAGAAACCGTAGGAGGGTAGTTTAGAAAGCAAAGATTTGTGCCAGACCCTATCAAAAGCTTTTGATATGTCCAGCGCAATAGCAAAAGTTTCACCGAAACGGCTAAGAGAGGATGACCAAGAGTCAGTTAAGAAGGCTAGGAGATCACCAGTAGAACGCTCCTTGCGGAACCCATACTGGCGATCAGATAGAAGGTCAGAAGTGGAAAGGTGCTTTTGAATCTTACGGTTAAGGATTGATTCAAAAGCTTTAGATAGACAAGAAAGTAAAGCAATAGGACGGTAGTTTGAGGGATTGGAGCGGTCACCCTTCTTAGGTACAGGCTGTGTGAAGGCATACTTCCAGCAAGAAGGAAAGGTAGATGTTGACAGGCAGAGGCGAAAGAGTTTGACCAGGCAGGGTGACAGCACGGAGGCACAGTTTTAGGGACAATAGGAGGCACTCCATCAGGTCCATAAGCCTTCTGAGGATTGAGGCCAGAGGGCATAGAAAACATCATTTTGAAGAATCTTTATAACAGGCATAAAGGAGTCAGAGGGGATGAGTAGGAGGAATATGCCCAGAATCGTCCAGAGTGGAGTTTTAGAAAAAGTTTGAGAGAAGAGTTCAGCCTTAGAGATAGATGAGACGGCAGTGTTGCCGTCAGGACTGAGGAGTGGAGGAAAGATGAAGAAGTGAAGTTGGAGGAGATGTTTTGGCTAGATGCCAGAAGTCACAGGAAGAGTTAGAGAAAGCAAGGTTTTGACATTTTCTATTAATGAAAGAATTTTTGGTTAGTCGGAGAATAGATTTGGCACGATTTCGGGCAGAAATGTAAAGTTCATAATTAGCATTAGTTTGAAGGCTCTGGTATCTTTTGTGAGCTACCTCTCTATCATTGACAGCACGAGAACAAGCGTGATTAAACCAAGGCTTTTTAGCGTGAGGAGTAGAGAAAGAACGAGGAATGTATGCCTCCATTCCAGAGACAATCACCTCTGTGATGCGCTGAGCACACACAGAGGGTCTCTATCCTGGAAGCAATAATCATTCCACGGGAAATCGGAAAAGTACATCCTCAGGTCGTCCCACCGAGCTGAAGCAAAATGCCAGAAGCATCGCCTCTTCGGTGGGTCCAGAGGATGTACAGGAGCGATAGGACAGGATGCAGAAATAAGATTGTGATCGGAGGAGCCCAACGGAGAGAACAGTTTGACAGAATAAGCAGAAGGGTTTGAGGTAAGGAAGAGGTCTAGAATGTTGGGCCGATCTCCAAGACGGTCAGGAATACGTGTAGGGTGCTGGACCAACTGCTCTAGGTCGTTGAGGATAGCAAAGTTGTAGGCTTGTTCACCAGGATGGTCAGTGAAAGAGGATGAAAGCCAAAGCTGGTGGTGAACATTGAAATCTCCTAGGATGGAGATTTCAGCGAAGGGAGAGTGGGTCAAGATGTGCTCCACTTTAGAATTCAAATAGTCAAAGAATTTTACATAGTTGGTAGAGTTAGGTGAGAGATAAACAGCACAGATGTATTTAGTAATAGAATGACAGTGAAGTCTTAGCCAGATGGTGGAAAATTCAGAAGAGTCAAGGTCGTGGGCACGAGAGCAAGTGATGTCGTTGCGCACGTAGGCGCAACATCCAGCTTTGGATTGAAATTTAGGATAGAGATAGTAGGAGGGAACAGAGAAGAGATTGCTGTCAGTAGCCTCAGAAACCTGTGTTTCGGTAAGGAAGAAGGTGAGGTTTAGAGGAGGAGAGATGATGTTCCACAGAATGAAAATTAGAGCGAAGACCGCGAATGTTGCAGAAATTGAGAAGAAAGAGGTTCGAGGAGTTATCAAGACACCTCTCGGGTCGGCAGCCAGAAGGGGAGTCCTCCCTGGGGGAATTTGAGGCTGAGTAATGCAGATATATGGCGTGTATTAAGGGTAAAGGCAGTGTTATATCGTGACGTATTTGTGGAGCCCCGTGATTCTGATGCAAGTGAGACTGACATATATGAAGATAATCAGAGAGATCAAATCCATATTCTCAAACATTTCGGGGCTCACACACTCACATTTGATAAGGCTTTCGTAGAGGTTGTGTTAATGTTTCCATGGATATTTCTATGAACCTAATGATAGTGTGACAAGGCTTCTGCACCATGAACGTAAAGAAACACTCATGAGAACCCGACTAATTCCCTTTGTGGCCTTGGGAATTAGTTGTTGTGGGAGCCGAAAACGTCCCTGAATACGGTCCTCCTAGCTTGCCTCTTCTGGATGGTGGGTAGTTTTATGAGCCTGGTGGTAGTCTGACCCTTCTTCTGTATCATGAACCTCAAGAAATGGTCATGAGAACCCGATCAATCCCTTTTGTGGCCTTGGGAGAATAGTTGTTATGGGAGTCGAAAGCGTCCCAGAATACGGGCCTACGTGGAGGTTGTGTTAGTATTTCCATGGGTAGTTTTACGAGCCTAGTTATAGTCTGACCCTTCTTCTGTATCATGAACCCAAAGAAACACTCCTGAGAACCCGAGTAATCCTCTTGTGGCCTTGGGAATGAGTTGTGGAGCCGAAAGTGTCCCAGAAACGGTCCTCCCAGCTTCTCTCCCGGCTGGTCCTCTTCCTTCCCTCCGCCATGAATATTCAGCCTCCTCTCCCTTACGTCTTCCATTACCCTCTTGCCTGCAGTCTCTCAGCCCCGGCCAGTTGACTTACATGCTGTCGAGTGTTTATGACCTTTCCACTCTCGCTCTCATGCATTCATTCATTCTCTTTTTTTTCTTTTTTCTTTCGGATTTTTTCTTTCTTTTCTTTCTTTCTCTTTCTCACTCTTTCTTTATTTTTTTTCTTTCGTTCTGTCTTTCATCCTTCCTTTATTCGTTCCTTCTTTCTTATTCATTCATTCTCTCTCTCTCTCTCTCTCTCTCTCTCGTTCCCCCACCCTCCATCCCTCCCACTCTCTAATGTAAATAAATGGTGTTTCTGAACTCATTTTACGCGTAGAATACAAGTTTTGACCCTGGCAGTGGACTCCCTAATTCAGGAATAAGTCGACTCGAAAACTTTACTTCCCTGCTATCATAGTCCAGAATTAGTCTCATGTGTGTGTGTGTGTGTGTGTGTGTGTGTGTGTGTGTGTGTGATCTGTCTTATTACCTCTCTATATACGTCTACAATTTTTGTATCTATTCAATATACTATCTGTCTATCTCTCAATCTATTACTCTACCTGTATCTATCTATCTCCAACCATCTTACTATATCTCCTTTAGTATTGCATCTATCTATCAATCTATTACTCTATTATCTCCATTTATCTTTCCATCTCTCCATCAATATTACATCTATCCATCTGTTTCCATCAAGCTATTATCCATATCATCAAGCGAATAACGATAGGAAAGGTGGGGTTAGGTGGAGTTGCCGGGGTGGAAGGTAAGGATGGAGGGAGGGGGTGAATGGCCAGGGAGTGATAGTGCAAGGCGTGAGTGTAAATGTCCGTCATCCTCAGCCCAGCCTCGCCTCGCAGTGTTCAGCGGACGGCCCTTGGCAGGCGATGTCGTGGCCTCGGTGTGCATGACAAACACTAGCGGCGGGCTGGACGAGGTGCGCCATTCTTTGGGATAACGAGCAACAGCGTCTGCCAGGGAGTGTGTGAGTGTGTCAGTCTGCCAAGGGGACGGCGGTGCGTGCTCGTCTGGGCCAACGCAACAGGTGTAGGGAGAGAGGGAGAGAGGGCGAGGGAGGGAGGGCGAGGGAGAGAGAGAGAGAGAGAGAGAGAGAGAGAGAGAGAGAGAGAGAGAGAGAGAGAGAGAGAGAGAGAGAGAGAGAGAGAGAGAGAGAGAGAGAGAGAGAGAGAGAGAGAGAGAGAGAGAGAGAGAGAGAGAGAGAAGAGAAGAGAAGAGAAGAGAAGGGAAGGGAAAGAAAAGGGAAGGAAGGGAAAGAGAGATCGCCTATGGGTCATGTTTTCAAACATTTCGGCGCCCAAGCACACCTATTTGACAAGACTTTCGTAGCAGTTTAAGCATTTCTAGGGGTAGTTTGACCCTTCCTCTGTACCATGAACCTAAGAAACATATATTTGACAAGGCTTTCGTAGGAGTTTTGGGCATTTCCAACGGTAGTTGTATGAGCCTGGTGGTAGTTTGACCCTTCCTCTGTACCATGAACCTAAGAAACATATATTTGACAAGGCTTTCGTAGGAGTTTTGGGCATTTCCAACGGTAGTTGTATGAGCCTGGTGGTAGTTTCACCCTTCCTCTGTACCATGAACCTAAGAAACATATATTTGACAAGGCTTTCGTAGGAGTTTTGGGCATTTCCAACGGTAGTTGTATGAGCCTGGTGGTAGTTTGACCCTTCCCCTGTATCATGAACCTAAGAAACATATATTTGACAAGGCTTTCGTAGGAGTTTTGGGCATTTCCAAGGGTAGTTGTATCAACCTGGTGATAGTTTGACCCTTATTCTGTTCTGTGAACCTAAAAACACTCGACAGAACATAAGAACATAAGAACATAAGAACGTAAGGAGTCTGCAAGAGACCGGTTGGCCTATACAAGGCAGCTCCTGTACACTCAACCCCACCTTACCTCACCATCCATGGCTTTATCTAACCTCTTGAATGTATCTACGGTATTGGCACCCACAACATGGCCCCCAACCCTGTTCCATTCGTCTTCCACTCTATTGGTGAACCAATTCTTGCCTATGTCTTTGTTGAATCTGAATTTGTCTAACTTAAAACCATTGCTTCGCGTCCTACCCGGCTCTTATACTATGAAAATCTTATTGACATTCCCTTTATTAAATCCCTTCATCCATTTATAGACTTCGATCAAGTCTCCTCGCAACCTTCGCCTTTCTAGCGAGTGTAGATTTAACTGCTTCAGACTGTCTTCATGAGGCAAGTTTCTCACCCCCTGAATCATCTTTGTCATCCTCCTCTGTACAGATTCTAACATCATGATATCCATTCTATAGTAGGGGGGCCAGAACTGAACTGCATAATCGAGATGAGGTCTAACTAGTGCTAAGTAAAGTTTGAGAATGACTTCAGCGCTCCTATTGCTTACGCTCCTTGAGATGAAACCAAGTACTCTGTTTGCCCAATTTTTAGCCTGAATGCATTGAGCCTTAGGACGGAGGTCAGCGCTCACTAGGACTCCTAATTCTCTCTCACGCCCAGACCTACTTAGAGGAGTGCCATTTAAGAAGTAATTGTGAGGGGTTATTCCTACCTACACTCAGAATGCTACACTTCCCGACATTGAATTCCATCTGCCACTTCCCCGCCCAATCATTTATAGTCTGCCAAGCTCATCCTGGAGAACGGTAGCGTCCCTGTTTGATTGGATTACTCTACCGATTTTGGTATCATCTGCGAACTTGCTGACATCACTACTAATTCCTGTGTCCAAGTTATTGATGTAAATAATAAAGAGCAGAGGACCCAGCAATGACCCTTGTGGGACGCCACTCGTAACACTGCCCCATTCAGATTTTTTACAATTGATTTGCACTCTCTGCTTCCTACCACTAACCCAAGCCTTGATCCAGTTCAAAACTTTCCCATCAATGCCGTGAGCCTATAATTTTAGTACCAGCCGGTGACGGGGAACTTTGTTGAACACTATACTGAAATCTAGATACAATATGTCATAGTTTTCATCTCGGTCAACTGCCTCGATTACTTTAGTGTAGAAGGACAACAGGTTAGTAAGGCAAGACCTACCCTTTGTGAATCCATGCCGTGAATCATGAATTAAACTATGCTTTTCTAGATGATCCCGAATGCTCCCGGCTATAATTGACTCCAACATCTTTCCTACAACTGATGTTAAGCTAATTGGGCGATAATTTGAGGTGGCTGACTTGTCTCCCTTTTTGAAAATCGGCATCACATTAGCTACTTTCCATTGATTGGGCACATACCCAGAATTTACCGACATCTTAAAGATATCCGTAAACGGGCCATGGAGGACCTCCTTGCACTCTTTCTGCACCCTTGGGAATACTTCATCTGGATAATTTTTTTTTTTGGACAAAGGTCTACTAGTCCTCTATGTCCAGATCTGTTCTATGTGGTTAATCTATGCAATTACTATGTGCTGTGCAGCACTGGAAACACATGTCAATCCCACAGAGTTGGGTGTGATTCTGGATAAACACTGGAAAGGGTCTTGGAGTCATTAATGTTTTCTAGATATTGGTAAAACTTTGTCATGGACTAGGTCCAGCCTTTATGGCATGGTTCTAAGCAAATACTACTGCTACTGCCCAGGCAAAACTGGAAAGACCACACACTTGGCCATATATCCAGAATTAAGGTACATTCATTTTGACAGATCAAGGCCACCATATAACTAGTGCCTTGCCACACTACATTTTCTTTCACTAATAATAACCCACCTTAACCTAACAGAAAGTAGCCTGTCATCACTCAATGGTAACCTATCATGGCCCTGCAGAGCGCTGCCATTGGAGCAGGGACTGAAACCTTGTCAATGGCAAGTGGTAAAAAGCAGACAGCAAAATATACATGCAAAACACTCGTTCGGCCACATAGAATGTTGTGACACCATCTGGGACCCACACACTAACAATAACAAAAATAAATTAGAGGCCATACAAAACAAAGCTGCAAGATGGGCCAGATGTGATTACAGACACACTACATCAGTCACTTTGCTTAACCCTTTCAATACTCCTGGAAGTTGAATACGGTGACACAGACATCGGCGTCACAGTATGGAAAGGGTTAAGAGGAAATGGAAGAGGATTAATCCTCTTCTAAACATCTAAATCCTGTTCCATTTCCTCTTAACCCCTTCACTCCGGCGACGCCGACGTCGGCGTCACCGGATGGAAAGGGTTAGTCTTCTTCTAAAGGGGCTCTCACACACTCCCGGTCCCGGTCGCGACCGTCCCCGATGACTCCCGATAAGCTGATCGGGGCCTGACCGGCGACAAAATAGGCAATAATAACCGGACTGGCGGCTTACCGGTGACCATATACGATTTTCGATTTCTCCGACCGGCGACTGCAGCAGGTCAGTCGGTGGTCGACCGCCGGCCTACTGGCGGCAGACCTGCGGCACATCGATGAGCAAACACTTTCATTGCCACACGCAGTTGGAAGGGTATATAAACGCCCGTCCAGCTGTTTTGATCATTCGTGAATTTGACATCGCAATGGCTTTCCTCAGCTCTCGTGAACGCAAAATTGAACTCCTGAAATTATAGTTATTATAATTATAATAAACTGCTTCATACCTAAATTCATTTGTGTGCATAAATCTCTCTCTCTCTCTCTCTCTCTCTCTCTCTCTCTCTCTCTCTCTCTCTCTCTCTCTCTCTCTCTCTCTCTCTCTCTCTCTCTCTCTATCACTCTCTCTCTATATATATATATATATATATATATATATATATTTATATATATATATATAAAAAATATATATATATATAGATAAATATAAATATATATATATATATATATATATATATATATATATATATATATATATATATATATATATATATATATATATATATACACATATATATATACAGGTAACTCTCGATTTACGCGAGTATTGTGTCCTTGAAGAGGTCGCGTAAATCAAAAACAATGTAAATCAAACAAGAGGTAGGTTTCTATCGAAAAATAAATATTCACTTCATTCAGTGGAGAGAGAGAGAGAGAGAGAGAGAGAGAGAGAGAGAGAGAGAGAGAGAGAGAGAGAGAGAGAGAGAGAGAGAGAGAGAGAGAGAGAGAGAGAGAGAGAGAGAGAGAGAGAAGATCCATATCACCAAGATATCCACTCAGGCACTCAGTCTCAGCCTCACTCGTGTGAGGAAGAAATGAGGGACACCATGAGCGACTGGCTAGTATTGGTACCGGTACCGAGCAGTCTGGTACCAGTACCGTACCGTATAGCTGGTACTGTTAGCACCAGTACTGGTACCGGTTCCTGCCACTTTTATTGTTGAGTAGCGTGGCAGCGTGGGTACTGTATTGTTGTTCAAGTGGTGCGCGGGAAGAACTGAGCTCAGCTGTGTGGCCGCGGCGCCGTGTGAGTCCAGTTGCGTGAGACATCTGGTGGCCACTCCATAAAATATCGCATATAAGTGAAAAAACGTGTAAATTAAACATTTATTTGGATTTTGGACCCCGCGTTATTTAAAAAACATGTAATCCAAAATCGCGTAAAGTGAGAGTTACCTATATATATATACATATATATATATATATATATATATATATATATATATATATATATATATATATATATATATATATATATATATATATATATATATATATATATATATATATATATATATATATATATATATATATATATATATATATATATATATATATATATATATATATATATATATATATATATATATATATATATATATATATATATATATATATATCTCATCTCCCTCTCTCTTCATCCCTCGCTCCTAACTGTTCCTCCTTCCTCCCGTGCTAATCCCCAGGTCAGACACAGGTGTTCACTCGCGGTCTACCGCCGGTCTGCCGTGGGTGTCGGCAACTGACCGCCGGTCGCCCAACGACATTTTCGACACCGCCGGTTGACCGGGCGCATCCCGATTAATCTCCCGATTTTGGCCTTTGGGAATAGTTGATGTGAGGAGTGGCAGCGTCTAACAATACCGCTGTTTGCTCCAGATGTGAAGGAAAAGGAGAGCAGACTTTCCTGGTTCATACGACAAGCGGGTTCACGGCGAGCACATCAGGTTCTGCCGAGTCACCGGCTTCGCTTGTCTAGAGGTCACAGTGGTGTGTCAACACGAGCTGTGCCGCCGCCACGCTCTCCCTCTCCTCCCTTCCCTCGCCTCTCTGCCTGAATAATGTCGCCACCTCACGCATTTTAATGAGTGTGACAACGTGACTGAAGAAGTGTACCACTCACTCGGGCGCATAAAAGCACTGAAAGGATGCTGTAGTTACGAGTGAATGGCTAGCAGTTGTATATTTCTTAATGTAGATGTTCAGTGGGGTAAAGAAGCCGAGTTATGATTATGTTAACGTAAATGAAGAAGCGTTACACGGACCCTGGGAATCATAAACATACTAGTAATTGATGTTGTAGTTATGAGTGAATGTCTAGCAGTTGTATATTTCTTGATGTTGATGTATAGTGGAGTAGAGAAGCCGAGTTATGATTATGTTAACGTCAATGAAGAAGCGTTCCACAAACTCTGGGAATCATAAACATACTATATTGTAGTTACGAGTTAATGTTCGCCAGTTGTCTTTTTTTGGTGTTGATGTTTTGTGGGGTAAAGAAGCCGAGGTATGATTATGTTAACGTAAATGAAGAAGCGTAACACAGACACTAGGGAGGATAAACACACTTACTTAATGTTGTAGACACGTGTGAATTTCCTATACCGGTTATGTCTTTCTGGTGTTGATGTTTATTGAATGAGGTCTAAGTGCTAACGTGAATGAAGAAGCGGTCCACTGACTCTATAGCTCCCATAAGAATACTGAAAGGATGTTGTAGTTACTAATGAATGTTTAGCTGTTGTGTCTGTCCAGTGTTGATGTTCGGTGGATTGATTATTGCGGTAGTTATTGTGGTCTTAAGAGGACATGATTTATAAGGATATTGAAGATTAGGTGGAAAAATCTGGTACCTGATCGGGAGTTTTTTTTTATTATTATTTTTCTTTTTTTTTACGTCGTGGCCTATTGCGCTGGTAGGCTTCTTCCGGTGGATCCTGATGGTCGGCCCAAGGCTTCTTCCAGTGGGTCCTGATGGTCGGCCCAGCCCGTTCTGGCGCAGGCGAGTGTTTATAGTGGCGCCATCTTGCACTGGCTCATGTTGCCCTCCCGGAGCTCATCTTTAATCCTAGAATCTAGAGTCCGGGTTGATAGGTGGTCTTCTGGACAGCATGTGGGTAGTTTTAAGCCACTCGGCGGCGGCTGAAAAATCCCAGCTTGGTGGCACCGGGCGGGGATTAAACTCGCGTCGTCCTGAACGCGGCGCCGTCACGCTATCCATTGAACCACCGTATATGTGTGTGTGTGTGTGTGTGTGTGTGTGTGTGTGTGTGTGTGTGTGTGTTGTCTCTCTCTCTCTCTCTCTCTCTCTCTCTCTCTCTCTCTCTCTCTCTCTCTCTCTCTCTCTCTCTCTCTCTCTCTCTCTCCCTCTCGCTCGCGCTCACTCTCTCTCACACACACACAAACACACACACACACACCTTCGCAGCTGTCAGGAAATAATTGACTATTCCCTCCGTTCGCATGATGTTCCTGAGACGCACGCACGAAGTCACCGGAGTCAAAGGCCCATATTCTCAAACATTTCGGGGCTCACACCCCCACATTTGATTAAACTATCGTGGAGGTTGTTGTGGGTATTGCCATGGGTAGTTTTTTGAGTCTAGTGATAGTTTGACAAGGCTTATGCATCGTGAACGTTAAAAATACCCATGAGAACCCGACTTATCTGCTTTGTGGCCTTGGGAAATAGATGGTGTGAGAGGTGGAAGTGTCTGAGAATACCTTCCCAGGACCCACATTCTCAAACGTTTCGAGGCGTTGGGATCTCAATTTCAAGAGGCTCTCGTAGAAGTTGTAGGGATTTCCACGGTGTCTCCATATTTTTGGCGGTAATTTTGCACGATTTCTACGCCATGAACAGGCAAAACACGCTTGAGAACCCGACGCATTATTCCTGCTGCCTTAGAAAAGTATCGTACCAAGAGCCCGAAGCCTTTGAGAATACGAGTCCCAGGGCTCTACACTCACCACCACCTCCCTGCGCTGCCCTCTCGTCCACGCCCTCCACGAAGCCTGTCATTATTACCGCTTCATCTGCCGTCATGTACTCTGCCGTTATTGATTTGCAGGTCGCACAGTACATCACACTATTCTGGCGGCCCCTACGCCCTTGTCGTGGACTTAACTCTAAGCCACGCCTCTTATTAGCCCACCAATATTCAGACAACATTCTCCCCATTTAGAGCAAGACTCATTACAGTCGATCTTCGGGGACTTCTGGGACCTGCACGCACCACACCCCCGTCCCTCTTGCTCAAAGGGGGAGTGACCATTCCTTGTAAGCTGAAAAATTTCAGCCTGAGCGGAACTCGAACCTCTGCCTGCCAGGCCGGAGCCTAACAGGGCAGAGCTTTATCCACTGAGCTACTGGAGCTGTCTGTGTGTGTGTGTGTGTGTGTGTGTGTGTGTGTGTGTGTGTGTGTGTGTGTGTGTGTGTGTGTGTGTGTGTGTGTGCGCGAGCACGGGCTTGGCTGGATTGTCGTGCTTATTTACATGTTTTCCCTGTGATGTCATATCGTGGGCCTGACGTCATCAAGGTGTCCTCAGGTGTTGGGCTAAAATCAGCCTCGGCACAGTCGCCTTTTGATGTATTCCCAGACGCTTCTCTCTCCCACAACAACTAAGCCACAAAGGAGATTAATCGGGTTCTCATGAGGTTTTCACGTTCATGGTCCAGAAGCCTTGTCATATTATCGCTTGTTGTGTATTTGTTTGTTTGGTTTTGCCCCTGAGCTGCTCCATTACTGTAAAACAATATATAAAAAACGTGTATGCCTACGGGACGATGCTTATTATCCCGCAAGGTGAGTGTCTTTATCCATAATATTTATCTTACTTTTAATATCCTGCAAAAGACAGTGTGTATGTTTTCTTTTTGTGTTATTCCAAGACTCTCGCCACAAGGAACAATGTGAAGGATTACCGACACACACACACACACACACACACACACACACACACACACACACACACACCTTGAGGGGACACTTTAGAACAATCCCGGACATCGCCACTTCCTGCCTCTCCGTGCACCGCCGCCCGCTGACAAACGTGACCTGGTTCCTCTCCTGAACGAAGCAACACCACCACCAGAACAGTGATATCCAAGCCCTTGTGTAGGTTATCAATGGCATGTGAATAATAGGCTAAGATTTCCCGTAGGCATATGCAGTGAAGTCTTGCTTATATTATCTTTGTTGTTCTTGATTATTGGTTGCTTATGTTTGTTTCTTTGTTATGTATTTTAAAATGTCTATTACTCTACCTCCCTGACCCTCCATTTTTATACTCCTCTACATTCTCTATTACTTTATCTCCCTGACCCTCCATTTTTATATTCTTCTACATTCTCTATTACTTTATCTCCCTGACCCTCCATTTTTATATTCTTCTACATTCTCTATTACTTTATCTCCCTGACCCTCCATTTTTATATTCTTCTACATTCTCTATTACTTTATCTCCCTGACCCTCCATTTTCATATTCTTCTACATTCTCTATTACTTTATCTCCCTGACCCTCCATTTTTATATTCTTCTACATTCTCTATTACTTTATCTCCCTGACCCTCCATTTTTATATTCTTCTACATTCTACTTTATCTCCCTGACCCTCCATCTTTATATTCCTCTACATTCTCTTGTCCTCCCTTTCCATCTCCCTCATCGCCATCCCGGCACGCCTTCACCCAGCGGCCGCCTTAGTGAGGACTGACTGATTGTGCTGCGTGTGTGACTTACGTTATAATTGTTACACACTGGCGGCTGTTGCTGTTTGTCTTGTTGCTGGATTCTTTTGTTGCTGTTGTCTGTATATTGTTGTGCTTTTGTTTTCTTAATTTTCTTCTTGTTCTTGTTGTTCTTGTTCTTGTTGTTCTTTTCTTCTTTATTGTTGTTATTATTATTATTATTATTATTATTATTATTATTATTATTATTATTATTATTATTATTATTATTATTGCTGTTGTTGTTGTTGTTGTTGTTGTTGTTGCCCTCCTCTTTCTCTTCCTTCTCCTCCTTTTCATTATCATCGTTATCATAAACTTGTTGCTACTACTACTACTACTACTTTTTTTCTACTACTACTACGGGCCTCCATCTATTAGAGTTGCGTTGTGAGCGGTATATTTTCTCATATCCTTTCACAAAGCAATTCATTGGCCCCACCCCGCCAATGACTGTGGCCGACAACCATCTTTATTTAATATTACAAACTTTACTAAACATTTTATTTTTAAGCTAACAGAGCTTGTGGTTGATACGACTATCAACCACCGTCGCCTCAAAGTCCAGGTCAGCAATGCGGGTGGTTTTGGGTGCAGGTGACCTGGTTCCTCTCAGGCAGACCAAGGCTGACCTCAGGAGGAGAAGGACAGCCTGCATCTCATCCAGGCGACCACACTGCTTCTTGGCTGTTGTTTCTTATCCGCCAGTGTTTCGGCGAGTCTTGCGTAGAAGCTCTGCGCCCTTGGTCCCATCCCTCCTGCCGTCGTTTCTTCTGTGGGCTGCATCAAGGGTCAGGTCTCTGTGGCAATGGGCTATGGGATCAAAGATCCTTATGTCAAAATATGCCCTTTGTCCACGAGTCCAAAACCCTCTGGCGCTAACATCCACTCGTGCTTCGTTCGAAACATTAGCGGTGCGTCTGGCGAGGTGTTCGCCTTGCAGAGGGAGCAGCATGGGTTCCACAGTCACGTCGTGGCAGACTTCTTTCAGCATCTGAGCTGTTACGTCTCTTACTGCATCATGTCTCATGCAGACGAAACCTCCTCTCTTGCATGTCATGGCATGATTTTGGTTGAAGGGTGAGCCACAGTTACACATGTTTGGGAGCCCATCCACTGGCCAGCCATACCTGAGGGCAAGGGCATCAGTAAATTCTTTTTTGTTTAAGTTGAAGCCTTTTGCCCTGATAGGTAGTGTGGTTAGCCAGTTTGAAGCGCCCACTTCCTGTGCAATATCTGTCCTCCTCCTTGTGTCTTCTGGGAGTTCTCTCATTAGGTCACTCAGAGTGTCTCTCTGTTTTCCTTCTCTGTTTATGGAGATTTCATTCCTTAGTGACCTAATATCTTGAGGGTTGTCTTCACCCCTTTCATTTTGATTGGTAATATATCCGGTCAAGGAGGCTGTGATTCGGATTGAGTTCCCGAATTCAGACTCAGCCAGATTTTGCGGGTTGGTGATACCGAGCCCACCCATTCTTGGCGGCAACTCCAGCAACCTTCTCTCCTGGTCACTGGGACATCTCCCATTTGCTATCGCCGGCATGAAGGTGTTTCTGATAGCATCTTCCAGAGGTTTTAGTAACGGAGCAACATCAGGAACTGTCCTCATGAGGTAGTTCCATTTATGCTTGACACCGTACGTAAATGCAGCGTAGGCTGCCTGCGGTTTTGTTTTGGCGATCTCGCTCAGCCTCTGCAGTTCGGACTCCCAGCGCCTTTACAGCCGTTTTCACATATTCGGTTTTGTATTCAGCTGTTCCAATGGCTGCCCCGAGGTGTCTTTCTCCAGTCACTGACAGTTTCACGTTACTGCCCTGGAATGCTGTTTTGGCCCGATCGTATGCCTCTGGTTTTACAATCACCACAGACTTCGTGGCGTTGGGACGGTACCCTATTTTAGGGCCATGTTCATTGACGAGGTCCCACCATTTCCTGAGGTCTGCAGACTTTCCTACCCCGGTGAGGTCATCCGCATACGCCACCTGTTTGACGTTGGTGTTTTCATGGCGGATGATGTCCTGCAGCTTCATCATTCCCAGGGCAAACATTGCCATGGCCACTGGGTCCCCCTGGGTGGTGCCCTCTGAGGATTGTATGGCCATCGGGTCTCCAAGTCGTTGGTCATTATGACTGCTGATGAACAGTCTGGCAGGTTCCTTGTATGTATTTTCAATATATTGGGCGAATATAGGGCACTTGATTTTGATGTTGTGCAGTGCTGTTTCCCTATTGATGTTGTTGAACGCATTTGCAGCGTCCACCATCAGCACCGCCTCGCATTCTGGGTCTTCGAACATTCTCCTGACAGCGTGAATGGCCGCTTCACATCCAGCCTGCTGACCCGCACACACTTGGAGGTTTCCCACCGCCCTCCTCACGTCGTCCTTCACCACCTCCATGACAGCCTTGCCTATGATCCTCCTGAGCACCTCCCCCATCCCGATGGGGCGACAGCCTGGTTTCTTACCCAGCAGGATGAGCCGGCAGGCCATCAAAGGCTCGAGGTGTTGGCAATTCTCTGACGGCAATTTTCTTGCTAGGGCGGCTATTGCGTCGCGAAGATCCACAGCTGGATTCCCAAAGATGTTCTTACTGAGAAGGTGTTTCCACCTCTTGGCATCCAAGCCTGATGGTCCAGCCGCTCCCTGCGTGTGAAGGGCGTGCTTCCAGATCACGTCACCGCTAATATGGTCGAAGACAACTCGATGCGGTGGGGTGTAGTCTCCAAGGAACTTCATTTCTGGGTGTGCAGGTCTAGCATCTGGATGCTTGTCCTTGAGGATCTGGCGTGTCTCTTCCGTCATGGGAAGGACTCCCGCTGCCTCATCTTCTATTGACAGTGATCTAGTTGCCATGGCCACTTTGCCTTGTCTCATCTTGTCAGCAAAGTTTCTAGTCCTGTCGTTACTGTCCTTCTTGCCACTGTTACGTCTGCCTAGTCTCTCCTGCAGTGTTTTAGCCTCGTCAAGTAGCTTCCGGACGTCCCCTTTCCTCCACAGCTCCATTCTTCTTTGTACCGCCTTCACGTCCTCAGATTGTTTCGACTTTTTGTGAGTCCGTTGGCATATGAGGTGCGGTAGTATGGCCAGAATCTTTAAAGCGTAGGGGGCGATTTGCGTGGAGTTGTTGTACGCTCTAATGAGGTAGGTTTTCTCCTCTATCAAGGTTTTGGTGGCGTTACATCTCGGGGCCTCAAATACGTTATTGGGAGAAAACGTTACCACATGATTGTAAGCGTCTCGCACCCACTCCTCTGTCTCCTCGAGTGTCCACCTCTGCCAGAAGCGGAGCTCGCGAGGCGTCCTCACCCTGGTCACCTTGCCCTTGTCTCTCGCCACCTGCACCCCCCTCCACCTGATCATCTCCAGCGCCTTCATTGGCCTGTCCACCCAGCACCACTTGTGGTTGCTCCCCATTTTCCACATCCTGCCGTTGATTGTTTGGGTTTCGACAATCTCCACCTCTCTTACAGTTCACACAGGGCTGGCCTCGTCTTACGCACGAGCACTGAACACAGTTTTGATTTCGATACGAACAAATGCAACATTGAGGGGGCTCCATTTCGGTGCCATTATGCATGCTATTGTATCTTAGTTGCTATTTGTGGTGATGAATAGAGCAATAGTAGTAGACCCCACTTTTACTCTTGTCTCCCCCCATATACCTACACACAGACATATACTTACATATGCTTACTCTACCTTTACGGTAATATTAGAATGATTGTTTATTTTTCCACTACCATTGCTCCTCGCCAACACTTTACAATCTTACTAATGCACCTGACCCTACACATTAAAGTTGAGTAGTAGTAGTAGTAGTGATATCATTACCAGCAGTTCGCCGAGTCAGATACTCTGTGTTTTATGGCCCTCAGGCGGGGGTGGGAAGTTACTGGGCAGCGGGGCGGGGTTAGCAGGGACCCGGGAAGTGAGGGGATGTGCGTGGGTAGCGTTAGGGGGGTGGGGGGGGTTAGAGGCTGTTTACTGTTTGCCCTCGGTCTTGAAAACTGACCCACCTCCGCCCATCCCGACACGCCTGCCAGAACTCACCACTCCCCTATAAATCACTGACATTTAATCTATTTGACATACTGAGAAAATATATTGGATGATGTACATGGAAAAACTATAACTTGCTCTCTCTTCTCTCTCCCTCTCTCTCTCCCCTCTCTACTCTCACTCCCCCTTCCCCTCCTCCTCTACCACTCTCTCCCCCTCTTCTCCACTCTCTTTCCCTCCTTTCCCCTCTCTCCCTCTTTCCCTCCCTCTTTCCCTCAGCTCTGCCTTCCAATTTTCCACCTTCCGGCCGTCCGCCACAGAGTCGAGCGTCGCTCACAAGCACCGAGGGGACGTGGGCCACTTGACCCAATATTTATCGTTACACCGATGTTTCTCACACTGCCGGCCAGCACACGGCCTCTCTCAAAAGCAGTAATTCGTAATTAACACCTGCATCGTCAATGGCACCAGATTGCACTATATTTCGTTACGTTCACTGCACGTTCACGCGTACGAAGGTATACATTCCAAGGCGGTATCGGCTATAGGACCTAACTTATGACACAAAACAAAGGAGCTAATCACAGCACGTCCTCTCCCTACGCTACTACTACTACTACTACCTCTATCACCACCACTACTACTAAAAACTGTAAGAACAACAATTACTACCACTACCATCACCCCGACCAACACACTTCTACTACTACAATGGGCCTTACTACCTCTCCTCACGCCTCCTCTTCCCCCTTCCCCCTCCCTCACACACACATCCACCACGGTAACGTATCGCCGCCGTACACTTTTCAGGATGGACTCAGACTCAGGGCCGCTCGTTGTCACCTGTCCCGCCGTTTGTCTCTCCTCCCCGCCCACTCGTCACCAGGAAGCGATGGCCTGCAACAATCACCAGCCCCTACCCCCCTCCACCCTGCTCCTTCCCCACCACCACCACCACCATCCCCTCCCATCACCACATACACACACACTACCTGAGCCGAGTCTCTTCCTTTCTCACCACACACACACACACACACACACACACACACACACACACACACACACACACACCACGATGCATTCATTCTTATTTTTTTCACTTTTGTTTGTCTAGATTCGTTTTCCAGTGTTTATTTTTTTATTTTTTTTATTTTTCCTACAACCGTGGAACTAAATTTATGTTATTTGTTTTAGTCTTCCTATTGAAAACTTTCCACTGGGTTCTTTACCGCGAATAATGATCGTGTGTATAATAATTTTGCTGGGATCTTATTTATACATCACCGCAGGAAGGAATGAAGGAAGAATCTCTCATGGTGACGAACGCATTGACAGCCTGAAAGAGGAGCGACCG
The DNA here is from genome assembly GCF_024679095.1 of Eriocheir sinensis. Lineage (NCBI taxonomy): Eukaryota > Metazoa > Arthropoda > Malacostraca > Decapoda > Varunidae > Eriocheir > Eriocheir sinensis. The sequence continues at coordinate 466,650 of NW_026111517.1, forward strand.
TGGACCAGTGACGGCGAGGCTGAAAGTTTGTGTTCGATTTGTTGCGTCTGCCAGTGAGAAAGGAGGAAAACGAGGGACGCATTGCTGCCTTGCTTCGTCTTATGTGGGTCAACCTTGGGACAACACCATGCGGAGCTGAATGGGCGCAAGGGCCGAGAAGTGAGAGGAAGAAATGATGTAAAGACGGACAACATCCAAAACGGGCGGGCGATAGAGAGACAGTCGACCTCCTTGCGATCTGGGTAAAATATGGGACAGCGAGCGGAGTGGAGTGGACGCAATGGCTGACAAGTTAAGGATATAGGCTGAAAAGACAGACAACCAAAGCATGATCGTATCTTCGCTGGTAGACGGACGATAGAAAAACAGTTGACCTTCTCGTGATGTGGGCAAACTATGGGACAGGGATTTGCGAAACTGGATAAATTCAGATTCAACAGGGACATAGGCAAAAATTGGTTTACTAACAGGGTGGTGGATGAGTGGAATAGGCTTAGCAGTCATGTGGTGAGTGCCAATACAATTGTCACATTCAAAAATAGACTAGATAAATTCATGGACAGCGATATTAGGTGGGGTTAGATACACGGGAGCTTAGGGTCAAAGGAGCTGCCTCGTACAGGCCTACCGGCCTCTTGTAGACTCCTGCGTTCTTATGTTCTTATGTTCTTAAGTGGAGAGGACCGAAGGGACAGCAGGTAAGGGAAGGAAAGGCTGAAAGGACGGCCAATGGGAAAACACTATCGCATCTTCATTGGTTTAGGCGGGCGATAGAGACACAGTTGGAGTTCCCGTCACGTGGGTCAACGATGGGGCAGGGATTTGCGGAGTAGGGTGGACGCAAGGGACAGCAGGTAAGAGGCAGAAAGGCTAACAAGACGGCCAATAGGAAAACACGATCGCATCTTCATTGGTATAGGTGGGCGATAGAGACAAAGTTGGAGTTCTCGTGATGTGCGTCAACTATGGGACAGGGATTTGCGGAGTGGAGAGGACCGAAGGGACAGCAAGTAAGAGTAGGGAAGGCTAACAAGACGGCCAATTAGGAGAACGCTATCCCATCTTCATTGGTATAGGCGGGCGATAGAGACTCAGTTGGAGTTCTCGTGATATGCATGGGTCAACTTGGGACAACGACTTATGGAGTGGAATGGACGCAAGGGCCGAGAAGTAAGAGGAAGAAAGGCTGAAAAGACGGACATCAAGCAGAAGAGTTTCGTCTTGTTCACTTGTATAGGCGGGCGATAGAGACACAGTTGGAGTTCTCGTGATGTGGGTCAACTTGGGACAGCGACGCGGAGTGGAATGGACGCAAGGGCTGAGGAGTTAGGAAGAGGCTGAAAAGACGGACAAGAACCAAAACATTATCGTTCTCTTAGCTGGCATAGGCGGGCGATAACAAGACACAGCTCCCGGTCACGTCGATGTGTGTTAACAGCAAATAGACAGACATTCGATGCGGCTCGTGAAGTGGACGCGAGTACCGACACGTGACGCCGAGGCCTCACGTGGGTTGGTCCGGGCGGCCTATTATAGTAAGGACTCTTATTGATTGCCTGCATGCACCCGTCCACGTGTGACACTCCCCAGAAACATTCGCTGCTCGCTGGGAAGTCAAGGATGTGAACCGCGCGACCCCAACCTCAAGTTCCTTCTCTCTCTCAGTGGCTGGTTATTGGACCCAATGTGATATAGCCACGATGAAGGTAAATCCATATGTTACACTCACCAGAAATATTCGCTGTTCCTTGGAAAGTTAAGGATGTGAACTGCCCAACCCCAACACAAAGCCCCCAACCCCTAGTTCCTTCTCCTCTTGGGCCCGATGTGAAAATAGCCATGATGAAGGTAAATCATGTTACACTCACCCAGAAATATTTGCTCACTGGAAAGTCAGAAGTGTGAAACCACAACCCCAACTTCGGTTCCTTCTCCTCTCAGTGGTTGGCTATTGGGCCCGATGTGAAATAGCCATGACGAAGGTAAATCCATATGTTACACTTCCAAAAAACGTTCGCTGCTCGCTGGAAAGTCAAGCATGTGAACCTCCCGACCTCCAGATCCTTCTCTCCCTCAGTGGCTGGTTATTGGGTTCGATGTCATAGCAGATACTGACACTGTTGTTCTGCATGATAGAGAAGTTATAACGTTTTGTATTCGAACTTGGGTCTTCGGGATCATCATGTTGAAGCTTTGATCACTCGGCCACTTACAGGTATCCGTATGTTTTAATACCATAGACATAATCGCTGGAAGGATGTATATGTGAGATTGATTATAGCTGCGAGGCCGTGAAGTGTGTTTCATGATTTTATTTTATACCGTAAGCAACTTCATTGATCTTGCTATATATCTACAATACTATTCCCTACTTGTGAGGCGGCTCGATGGTGCCCGTGCGTTCATTCAACTCCTCATGTCGTTGTCCTATGATTAAGCTACATACACGAGGGCGGCAGCAACGTATATATGGGCCTCGTTTTCTTCCTTCGCATTGGCAAACGCAACGAATCAAACAAACTTTCAGCTGCGTGTTACATTTGCCAGAGCCGTCCGTCCCCTTCATGAGCTAATACCAAACTGTGAACTCTGGGCTCCAGCTTCCCTGTCAGCTCGCTCACAGGGGTCAGTGGAATTTTGTACCGTGTAAACAAACCCGTGAATGAAACAAGCACGCTGGACTGTTTCTGCAGGGGTATTCTCAGACGCTTCTACCGCTCACGTCCACTATTTCCAAAGTCCGAAAAAGGAGATAAATCGGATTTTCATGTGTGCTTTTTTAGGCTCACGGTACAGGAGAGAGGTCAGACTACCACCAGGGTCATAAAAGTACCTCTGAAAATGCCCAAAACTCCTATGAAAGCCTTGTGAAATGTGTGCTTGGGGACTGACATGTTTAAGAATACGATCCCAGTAACTCTGCGCCGTTTTGTTCTTTGATTTTATACCGAAAAGAAAGTCAGTGATCTTTTCAAGTCTCTGAGAATACCGATCTATCATTCACCTGACACCAACGAATACCAAGCATGTCATTTCTGGCCCCCATACCAACTACATCTGTTTCAAAGGCTCTCGCGGAAGTTGTCAGGGTTTCCATTGGTGGTTTCCTTAGCCTGGTGGTAATTTTGTAAGGCTTCCGCGCTGCAGTGAACAGGAAAACACTCATGTCAACCCAATGTAGCTCCTCTCTGGCCTTAAAAATAGCCGTAACAAGGACCAGAAGCTTGTGTTTATACCAATCTCGAGTTATAGGGGTTTCCATGAGCCTGGCGGTAGTTTTACAAGGCTTCCGCGCAGTGAACAGGAAAACACTCATGGCAACCGACGTGGCTCCTCCTGCCCCTAAGAATAGTAACAAGAACCCGAAACGTTTGATAATACCAGTCAGGAGCTATAAGGTTTCAAGGGTGGTTTCCTTAGCCTGGCGGTAGTTTTGCAAGGCTTCCGCGCTGTGAACAGGAAAACACTCAGACAACCCAACGCAGCTTCTCTCTGGCCTTAAAAAATGGCAACAAGAACCAGAAGCTTTTATTAATAGCAGCCTGAAGGTTCTCCAGACACCAACCACCATGAGACTTCCTGCCAATACCGAGGACACAGCGTTAGCGTGCTTGCAGATCGAGGTTAAAAGGTTTCGTTTGGCCTCTTCCCCTCCCTTCCTCTCTTAGGTTCACTCTAGTACTTAGGCCCGGAGGGGGAGGCTTACACGGCTACACCCTCTCTCGGTTGACTCTATTTGTGTGTGTGTGTGTGTGTGTGTGTGTGTGTGTGTGTGTATCGGGTTTTGAGGCAATGGAATGAAAACTAAATGTCGATATTGTTCTTTTATTACAACATAATTCTTTACCAATCAACGTGACTTTCTTCCTGGTGAGCTGAATAATTTCCTTCTCTTCGTTTTATCTTTTCTTCCTTTCTTCTTCCTCTCTATTTCCGGTTTCATCTTCCCTCTTCTTAGCTTCCTCCTCTCGTCTGTCCCTCCTGTTCCGTGTTTACCGCCGCCTGCTCTCCCTGAATGTCTCCCTTTCATAATTATAATTAACTCCCGTTGTCTGATTATAATGACGTGGCTTTCCCTTCCTCATGCGCTGGGTGTGCTGACCGTGAACCAGTTAGTTAACACAGGCTGAGTGGTCAGCGTGCGGGCGTGTTGTCCTGGGGAATTCGGGTTCAAGTCTCGCCCGCCGCTACAAGCTGACAATTTTCAGTCATCGCCGAGTGGCTTAAAACTACGCACAGGCTGTCCTGAAGACCACCCATGAACCCGGACTCTAGCGAAACTCTCTACAGTGGAGCAAAGATGAGTTCCGGGGGACAGCATGAGCCAAACAAGATGACCACATTATAAACTCTTGCCTGCAACACGAACGGGCTGGGGCCGACCACCAGGCCCCATCAAGACAGCCTACCGGCGCAACAGGCCGAACGTAAAAATAAAAACATATAGATAAATAAAAATAAATTTACGTAGCCGGGTAGGCTCGCCAATTCGTACGCAACTCTCCAATTCATACTCATGAAATCTACCCTTGAAAACCGAGCTGCTGTAAAGAAATAACTGTTGTCAAAGTAAAGAATGGTGGACACTATTTCAACTACTCACAGGTTATATTTTGTTCAGAGGTTTAATTTCACACTATTATGTACTGCCTTCATGCCCCTGACAGGAGTGCTAACAGGAGTGACGCGCACAACGTGACAAACACTCCTGCTCGTTTATGGCAACAGTTCACATTGAGAAGCCGTCCAGAGCTGTCACTAACTCGAGCACCTCAACACTTTTCTCACGCGCCAGACCTTTTTTCTTTTCCCCTCGAGAGCCCGTCGCCGCACGTCCCGTCCCTCAAGCGCCGCGTCGTGGACCCGTCATCCCCTAGTTACCCTTCCTGCCCTATCTCAAGCATCAGCAATGGCGGCCCTCGCGCAGCCATATCTTGGGCATCAGTGCGTGCCGGCGTGAGTCCTGCTGTCCGCCCCGTCACCGGCCGCCCGCCACCCACCCATCAAGGCAGGAAGGGTGCCGCCAAAACTGTTTTCCGCCTTGCTGGATCAGAGGGCCGTAGGTCAGTGTTCTTAAACGTTTCAACCTCATACATCAGCTATTTCCAGAGGCCAAAAAGGGGATTAATCGGGTTCTAAGCAGTGTGTCTTTAGGTTCATGGCTTTCGTAGGAGTTGTAGGCTTTTCCGAGGAGCTTTTTGACCACGGTTGGAGTTTGACCATGAACCCTTAAAAACACTCATTATTATACTGTTTTGACAATAGTTGGAGTTTGACAAGGCTTCTGTATCATGAACTCTAAAAAACACTCATTATTAATAAACATTTCGTCGCCCAGGCACATTCGTTTGACATGGCTTTCGTAGGCGTTAAGGGCGTTTCCTGGGGGTAGTGTTTTGACCACAGTGGGAGTTTGACAAGGCTTCTGTACCATGAACCCCAAAAGCACACATGAGAACGCATTTTACCTGTTTTTTTGGCCTTTAGAAATAGTTGCTGTGAGAATCTGTAGCGTTTAAAAATACGGCACTATATATTGACCTCTCTTTCGGCCACCTCTTTTGATTCTTTTTATAGGAGCAGCGAGTAGCAGGCTTTTTTATTATTGTTTCCTTTTTTTGTGCCCTTGAGCTGTCTCCTTTGTTGTAAAAAAAAATATTAACCAGCTTGAGACGAGAGTTTACCAGTGTGAGAGTCTTTGCAGTGTTTTGTCCGCTTTTAATATATGTATCCCGCCTCTCATTGCTCTCGGTGTTTGCTCTGACGAGGCTCGCGTGTGCGGCAATAGTCGAGGCTTCAGGAAATGCCAGGGTCGCTCACGGGAAAGTATTGGTATTATGACTGTGATTGGTGTGTGTTGGGGGGTTATTGTTTCTCCTCCTCCTCCTCTTCTTCTTCCTTTCCCTTTCCTCTTCATCTTCTTCCTCTTCCTCTTCCTTTAAATTCGAGCTTTCCCTTTTTTTCTGTCTCTTTCTCCTTTCTCCTACCTCTCTTCTTCCTCTTTATCCTTTATCCTCCACCCTTTCCTTTTCCCTTTCCTCTTTATCTTCTTCCTCTTCCTCTTCCTCTTCCTTTAACCTCGAGATTTCCCTTTTTTTCTATCTCTTTCTCCTTTCTCCTACCTCTCCTCTTCCTCTTTCTCTTTCCTCCTCCACCCTTTCCTTTTCCCTTTCCTCTTCCTCTTCCTCTTCCTTTAACCTCGAGCTTTCCCTTTCTTCTATCTCTTTCTACCTCTCTTCTTCCTCTTTCTCCTTCCTCCTCCACCCTTTCCTCTTCCCTCGCCTCTTCATCTTCTTCCTCTTAGTTGCTAATACTCCCTCCTTTCTTACTCTGAGACCAATTTATTATCTATTCTCTCATCTATTTTTACTCCTATGTCTCCAGAAGTTAAGTATCGCCACAATAGTCCGTGTAATCTTCATGGAGATGGTGCATACATTTCCTTCTGGCTTCGTTCAGTGTGCCTTAGCTGCTAATCCTCCACTACCTCCCTCCTTGAACCCAGGCCTAATAAAGCACTAATGGACACAGAGATCATTCTAATATCAATTTTACAATCTCTTTTTACACCCCACCCATGTCCACAATAGTCCGTGTTATCGTCATGGGGTGGTGTATGCATTCCTAATTGGCCTCGTTTAGTGTGTCCTAGCGGCTAATAGTCCTTCCCTTCCTCCTTGAGCCCGGCCGCCGCTTCTTGCTGTTTCCTTCCCTTTGTCCCGTCGTGTTGTTCCCGCGCCTTCACGCCTGGCCTCCCGTCCCAAGCATTCTGGAACATTGCCCAGCACATAAACTTTCCGGCGCCTCTCCACCACCTCCACCACCTCCTCCACCACCACCGCCATCACCATCTCCCCCACTTTTTCCTTTCCCCTCTCCCTTTCCTCTTAATCTTCTTTCTCTTCCATTAGCTTTATTACCTTTTAACTTTATTTTCATCCATTTCTTCCTCCTTCCTCCTCCACTTCTTTCGTTTCGCTTTCCTCTTCCTCTTCCTCTTCCTTTAACTTCGAGCTCTTTCTCCTCCTCCTCCTCCTCTTCTTCCTTTCCCTTACCTGTTCATCTTCTTCCTCTTCCTTTTCCTTTAACTTTGACGTTTCTCTTTCTTCCTTCTCTTCCTCTTTCTCCTTTCTCCTACCCCCCTTCTTCCTCTTTCTTCTGCCTCCTCCTCCTCCTCTTCTTTCTTTTCCCTCTCCAATTCATCTTCTTCCTCTTCCTTTAACTATGAGCCTCCTTTATTTCCCCCATTTTTTATTTTTTATTTTTTTTATTTACACAGACACTTGGTTACATCAGGGCCTAGTACCTATAACATTACATTATATGGCGACACTATTTTCTAGGCTAAAGGGAACATAGTTGGTATCCCCTATCTGAAAGCCTAACCTGTTCACAAATTGTTCAGCCACTGGTTCACAAACGTTTATATTGTTGCCGGTGTGTGAACTGCTGAGGCAGCTGACCGGACGCAAGGAGACGGTTCCATATCTGCACGTAAGTGTTTATAAACTGCCTCTGGTAGTGAGTCGTCCGGCATCGCTGTACCACCAGAGCCGTGGGAGCCGCCTCCGCTGACCGGGTGTTGGCTGTCACCTCCCGCTCCGGCTGGCGCAGCGTCCTCAGGTGCTTCACTCCCTCCTGCTGTATTTTGTACAGAGTGGTGAGGCCGGCTACATCTCGCCGGTGTTGGAGGGTCTGCAGGGTCGGTAGGTGCTCCGGTTGTCGATCCGTGATGATCCTCCACGCCCTCTCCTTGATCTTGTCGAGGAGCGCGAGATGGGCCCTTCTGCCTCCTTCTTCTTCCTCCTCCACTTCCTTCTCCATTTCCTCTTCATCTTTTTCCTCTTACCTTTTGACTTCTTTTTTTTCTCCTTCCAACTTTTCAATCATCTTCCTTCTCTTCCATTTCTTCTTTTTCCTTCCTTTCTTTCTTCTTCTTCTTCTTCTTCTTCTTCTTCTTCTTCTTCTTCTTCTTCTTCTTCTTCTTCTTCTTCTCATTTTCTCCGTTTTTTCCTCTTCCTCCTGTCTGTCTGTCTTGTCTCTTACCTCCTCCTCTTTTTCTTCCTCTTCCTCTCGTTCCTCTTCATTACCTTTTAACTTTCTTGCCTTCCATTTCTTCACCCTTCGTCTCTCTCTCTCTCTCTCTCTCTCTCTCTCTCTCTCTCTCTCTCTCTCTCTCTCTCTCTCTCTCTCTCTCTCTCTCTCTCTCTCTCTCTCTCTCTCTCTCTCTCTCTCTCTCTCTCTCTCTCTCTCTCTCTCTCTCTCTCTCTCTCTCTCTCAACTAACCTAATCAGTCCTAATTTCTTGAACTTGTCTCTCTCTCTCTCTCGGTATTTCAAGCTAACTCAAAATAGCTTCAACGTCAGGTCTTTTCAGGTCACTTTTTTCACCTTATTAGACCGTCTTGTTCCCTTCTCGGCGCGGGAGTTCAGTGGAAAGGATCAAAACAACGAGCTGGAAGGAGAGGCTTGGAAAGGCTATAGGCAGGTTTAGTGCCTTCGTTCATTAGCAGAAAGGATATCAAATGCCTTAGTTTTTGCCTCCTCAGATGTCCTTCCTTTCTGAGAGCTTTCTCGGCGCTCGAAATTGAAGTGCAAAGGATCAAAACACCAGGTGGAAAGGTTAAGTAGGTTTAGTGCAGTCGTTCATTAGCAGAAAGGATATCAAATGTCTTATGTTGTCCTCCTGAGACGCCCTTCTATACGCAGTTCTTTCTCAGCGTCGTTGTTTTCGGTGCGAGATTGAAGTGGAAACAATCAAAACAACCGACTGGAAGGAGATGGTTTAAAAGGCTACGTAGGTATCTTGCATTCGTCCATTAGCAGAAAGGTCATCAATTCCTCATGTTTTGCCCTCTAAAATGTCCTTCCTTAGTGATTCTTCAGCGTCCTTGTTTCTCGGTGCGAGGTTGGGGTGGAAACGATCAAAACAACCGACTGGAAGGATAAGATTGGAAAAGATACGAAGTTTCAGGCATTCGTTCATTAGCAGAAAGGTTAGTAATCTCCCTTGTTTAGCCTCCTGAAAACCATTCCTTGCACAGTGATTCCTCAGGGTCTTTGTTTCTCGGTGCGAGGTTGAAGTGGCAACGACCTAAACAATAGAATGAATGAAGGAGCTGGAAAGGTTAGGGAGACTTAGTGCATTCATCCATTAAGTGAAAGGTAGTCAATCCCTCATGCTTCGCCTTCTTAAACGTCCTTATACGCCCTAATATTTCTCCCATAGCGTCCTTGTTCTCTGTGCTGGATTGAAATTGAAAAGATGAAAACAGACAATGAAGAGGGCGGTGATTCGTCCATTAGCAGAAAGGTTGTCAATCCCTCATGCTTCGCCTTCTTAAACGTCCTTATACGCCCTAATTTTTCTTCCATAGAGTCCTTGTTCTCTGTGCGGGATCGAAACTGAAAAGATGAAAACAAGCTGAATGGTGAAGAAGTCATTCGTCATTAGGAGAAACTTTACCAATCCCTCATGTTTTGTCTCCTTAAACGTCCTCATTCGTCTTACACAGTGCATCTTCAGCGTCTCCTGGTGCGGGATTGAAATTGAAAAGATGAAAACAGACTGAATGGAGGGCGGTGACTCGTTCATTATTATTGTTTTAGCAGAAAGTCCATCAATCCCTCATGTTCTGTCTCCTTAATTAAACCTCCCTACACGTCCTTACTCTGCTTCCTCCACGCCCTTGTTGTCGCCGTGTGGTGCAGCGAGACCAGTGACGGGCTTGTTGAATGGTGGAAATAGTTGCCACGTCGTTTTCCGCCGCTAATACTTTTATAAGTGGGCTGTTTTGATCCCTCTCGCCGCCGCTACGATGGAACGCCGCTGATACCACTCTGTTTTGGGGTCGTGAAAACGGTGACGGAACGCATTTTTCGTGCCGGCCAGACCACAAAATATCTGTTTATACATTTCTCTTTCGCTTTGCATTCACGTCCTTTTGTATACCGTAGATGTCTGTTTGTTAATACCCAACTTCCAACAGAGTCAGTCACCACTCTTAAGCTAATGGTCAATATAGTTATCCAGTAGAGAGAGACGAAGGGTGAAGAAATGGGAGACAAGAAAGTTAAAACGTAATGAAGAGGAACAAGAGGAAAAAGAAGAAGAGTGTGAGGTAGAATAAGAGGTAAGAGGAAGAAGAAGACTGGAGGAAGATGATGAGATGGAAAAATAAAAGTTTACAGGTACGAGGAGAAGAAGAGGGAGAAAGGAAAATAAGAAATGGAAGAGAAGGAAGATGAGTGAAAAGTTGGAAGAAGGAAGAAGAAAAAGAAGTTCAAAGGTAAGAGGAAGAAGATGAAGAGGAAATGGAAAAAGAAGAGGAGGAAGAAGAAAAAGAAGTTCAAAGGTAAGAGGAAGAAGATGAAGAGGAAATGGAAAAAGAAGAGGAGGAAGAAGAAAAAGAAGCTCAAAGGTAAGAGGAAGAAGATGAAGAGGAAATGGAAAAAGAAGAGAAGGAAAAATAAAAAAAGTTCAAAGGTAAGAGGAAGAAGATGAAGAGGAAGTTGAAAAAGAAGAGGAGGGGCAAGAAGAAGAAGGAAGAAGGTGAAGAAAAGGTATTCTCTTTGGTCTTGCTTCCCCACCTTAGCAAGTGTTGTGTTCTCAGCTACAGCGCCGGTCAGCCACGTGTAGTATTTGTAGCACGTTCTACTGTTTACTTTGCCACTCATCTCCTCATTCTTTTACAGGAGCAGCGGCCTTTTTTGTTATTAATTATTCTTCCCTTTGAGCTGCTTCCTTTACTGTAAAAAAATGTGTTATTCCAAATTACCTGGTCCTCCACTGTGGTATGTTTTGTACGGTTTGTTAGTTGATGTTTTTGTTTCATGTCTTTTGGCGACTCTTTATTTCTCTCTTTCGTAGGAGCAGCGATTAGCGTTTTTTTCTATGCCTTAATTTTTTTGTTATTAATTATTCTTCCCTTTGAGCTGCTTCCTTTACTGTAAAAAAATGTATTACCCCAAATTAGCTGGTCCTCCACTGTGGTATGTTTTGTACTATTTGTTAATTGATATTTTTGTTTCATGTTTTTTGGCCACTCTGTTCTTTTCTCTTTTATAGGAGCAGCGATTAGCGGGCTTTTTTCTACACTTTCTTTTTGTTGCCCTTGAGCTGTTTCCTTGACTGTAAAAAAGTCTTCCTCTATACAATAATTCTGCCTCTTCCTCAGTCCTTCTCCATCATTTATCATATTCGGCACGTCACGCCATAAAATGTATTCCTCCAGATTTTCGTCGATAAATTTGTGTTTTCTGAGCGTGAATTAATCTCTACAGCACGCCGTAGCTATGCAAACTAATGTCAGGCACATATTTTAAACATACCGGGACTCACACACTCACATTTGAAAAAGCTTTGGTAGAGGTTGTGTTGTATTTTCATGCGTAGTGTGTGTTTAGTGATAGTTTGACAAGGCTTCTTTACCATGAACGTGGAAAAAAACACTCATGAGAACCCGACTAATCTCCTTTGTGGCCTTGGGAAATATCTGTTGTTGGAGCCGAAAGCGTCTGAGAACACGGGCCTTCGTAGAGGTTGTGTTAGTATTTTCATGAGTAGTGTTGTGAGCCTAGTGATGGCTTGGCAAGGCTTCTGCACCACGAGAACCCGACTAATCTCCTTCGTGGCCTCGGGAAATATTTGTCGTGAGAGCCGAAAGCGTCTGAGAATAGGGACCAGTTTTCAAGTTTCGTGAGACCCTTGAACTGGTCGATGTGTTGGCCTGAGTTGTCTTCCATCTATGAACGGCTTTACCGGAGGTGCTTAAGATGGACTGGAGAGTACTAGGGAGCTAGTGTGACTGTGTCTGACACACACACACACACACACACACACACACACACACACACACAGAGAGAGAGAATAAATAAAAACCTGGTGATGATTTTTAATATTACTACTGCTACTACTACTACTACTACTACTACTACTACTACTACTACTACTACTACTACTACGGGCCTCCATCCATTAGGGCTGCGTTGTGAGCGGTATCTTTTCTCATATCCTTTCACAAAGCAATTCATTGGCTACCCCGCCAATTACTGTGGCCGACAACCATCTTTATTTAGCATTACAAACCTTAGTAAACATATTATTCTTAAGCTAACAGAGCTTGTGGTTGATACGACTGTCAACCACCGTCGCCTCAAAGTCCAGGTCGGCAATGTGGGTGGTTTTGGGTGCAGGTGACCTGGTTCCTCTCAGGCAGACCAAGGCTGACCTCAGGAGGGAGAAGGACAGCCTGCATCTCATCCAGGCGACCACTTTGCTTCTTGGCTGTTGTTTCTTATCCGCGAGTGTTTCGGCGAGTCTTGCGTAGAAGCTCTGCGCCCTTGGTCCCATCCGTCCTGACGTCGTGAACACTAATGGGGTGAAGGAGCCCTGGTCCACATTCTGTATTCGTTCTTCATATGCTCATCAAACTACTGGCGCATGGTATCTCGGGTAACATTCACAATTGGCTTGCGGACTGGCTCTCTGAGCGGAAACAGAGTAGTTCTAAACGGTGTTACATCTAACTGGCTCGATGTCAAAAGCGGCGTACCTCAAGGATCAGTGCTTGGCCCCATGCTCTTCTTAATTTATGTTAATGATATCGATGATGGGCTCACTTGCAAAGTATCAAAATTTGCTGATGACACAAAAATTGCTAGTAAAGTAACTGCGACACTCGACGAAGAAGCTTTACAATCAGATCTAGATCGACTTGCACGTTGGGCCAATCAATGGCAAATGAAATTTAACGTTGAGAAATGTAAAGTGTTGCACATCGGAAAAAATAACAATCGCGTTCGGTACGTAATGAATGGCCAACAACTTTCTGCAGTAAGTAAAGAAAAGGATCTTGGAATCACTATATCAAGCGATTTAAAGCCCGGTCAGCATTGTTCAGAGGTAGTTAAAACTGCAAACAAATTGGTTGGCTTCATCGCACGAGTCTTTAATAATAAATCGGAAAAGGCTTAAAAAGTAAATTTATTCAGCCTATCAAAACGAAGAATGCGAGGCGATCTAATAGAAGTGTTTAAAATGTTTAAAGAATTCAGTGATATTAATGCGGAAGATTACTTTACAATTGATCGATCAAATAGAACAAGAAGAAATCACAATTTGAAGATAAGTGGTAAAAGATTCTCGTCGCACGAAGCTAAACACTTCTTCTTCAATCGAGTTGTTAATGTTTGGAACTCTCTACCTTGTGATGTCGTTGATAGTACAACAGTTACGGCCTTCAAGAATAGATTAGACAAGTGTTTTGAATCCAACCAGCAACTAAGATATTACTCATTGTCGTAATAACGTTAAGTTTTTTCGAATACTGGTGTCCTTGTCCGCTTTTATCGCCCGGTTAGTGGTAGCAGTAATGGTAGTTCTTTCCTCTTTCCTACATAAATTCCATGCAGTTTTTCCATGCTGCATGGTTCTTTTTCCTTTCCTGCCAGCTTTGGCTGGAGGGATGGGGGGGGGTGGAGAGGAGCCTTCGCCTTTGCTGTCCTTCATCTTCCACCTTTGATTAGATAGTTAGTGTAGCTTGTCACAAACAACCTCGTAAGGACCAGCAGGTCTGCTGTTGTTTGTTCTTCCTTTGTGTTCCTTTGTGTATGCTCTGTTCTTCTCTTGTTCGTTTCTTCTGTGGGCTGCATCAAGGGTCAGGTCTCTGTGGCAATGAGCCATGGGATCAAAGATTCTTATGTCAAAGTATGCCCTTTGTCCACGAGTCCAAAACCCTTTGGCGCTAACATCCACTCGTGCTTCGTTCGAAACATTAGCGGTGCGTCTGGCGAGGTGTTCGCCTTGCAGAGGGAGCAGCATGGGTTCCACAGTCACGTCGTGGCAGACTTCTTTCAGCATCTGAGCTGTTACGTCTCTTACTTCATCATGTCTCATGCAGACGAAACCTCCTCTCTTGCATGTCATGGCATGATTTTGGTTGAAGGGTGAGCCACAGTTACACATGTTTGGGAGCCCATCCACTGGCCAGCCATACCTGAGGGCAAGGGCATCAGTGAATTCTTTTTTGTTTAAGTTGAAGCCTTTTGCCCTGATTGGTAGTGTGATTAGCCAGTTTGAGGCGCCCACTTCCTGTGCAATATCTGTCCTCCTCCTTGTGTCTTCTGGGAGTTCTCTCATCAGGTCACTCAGAGTGTCTCTCTGTTTTTCTTCTCTGTTTTTGGAGATTTCATTCCTTAGTGACCTAATATCTTGAGCGTTGTCTTCTCCCTTTCATTTTGATTGGTAATATATCCGGTCAAGGAGGCTGTGATTCAGGTGAGTTCTCGAATTCAGACTCTGCCAGATTTGCAGGTTGGTGATACGAGCCCACCCATTCTTGGCGGCAACTCCAGCAACCTTCTCTCCTGGTCACTGGGACATCTCCCATTTGCTATCGCCGGTATGAAGGTGTTTCTGATAGCATCTTCCAGAGGTTTTAGTAACGGAGCAACATCAGGAACTGTCCTCATGAGGTAGTTCCATTTATGCTTGACACCGTACGTAAATGCTGCGTAGGCTGCTTGCGGTTCCGTTTTGGCGATCTCGCTCAGCCTCTGCAGTTAGGACTCCCAGCGCCTTTACAGCTGTTTTCACATATTCGATTCTATAATCAGCTGTTCCAATGACTGCTCCGAGGTGTCTTTCACCAGTAACTGACAGTTTCACGTTACTGCCCTGGAATGCGGTTATGGCCCGATCGTATGCCTCTGGTTTTACAATCACCACAGACTTCGTGGCGTTGGGACGGTACCCTATTTTAGGGCCGTGGTCATTGACGAGGTCCCACCATTTCCTGAGGTCTGCAGACTTTCCTACCCCGGTGAGGTCATCCGCATACGCCACCTGTTTGACGTTGGTGTTTTCATGGCGGATGATGTCCTGCAGCTTCATCATTCCCAGGGCAAACATTGCCATGGCCACTGGGTCCCCCTGGGTGGTGCCCTCTGAGGATTGTATGGCCACCGGGTCTCCAAGTCGTTGGTCAATATGACTGCTGATGAACAGTCTGGCAGGTTCCTTGTATGTATTTTCAATATATTGGGCGAATATAGGGCACTTGATTTTGATGTTGTGCAGTGCTGTTTCCCTATTGATGTTGTTGAACGCATTAGCAGCGTCCACCATCAGCACCGCCTCGCATTCTGGGTCTTCGAACATTTTCCTGACGGCGTGAATGGCAGCTTCACACCCAGCCTGCTGACCCGCACACACTTGGAGGTTTCCCACCGCCTTCCTCGTCGTCCTTCACCACCTCCATGACAGCCTTGCCTATGATCCTCCTGAGCACCTCCCCCATCCCGATGGGGCGACAGCCTGGTTTTTTTATCCAGCGGGATGAGCCGGCAGGCCATCAAAGGCTCGAGGTGTTGGCAATTCTCTGACGCCAATTTTCTCGCTAGGGCGGCTATTGCGTCGCGAAGATCCACAGCTGGATTACCACTACTACTACTACTACTACTGCTACTACTACTGCATACTACTACCACCACCACCATCACTGCTACTAACACTTTTAACTACTACTACTACTACTACTACAACTACTACTACTACTATTACTACTACTACCACCACCACTGCTACTACTACTTTTACTCACTACTACTACTACTACTACTACTATTTTTGTTGTTGTTATTATTATTATTGTCATTGCTTTTCTATTTTCATTATTTCTTCCCTCGCCGAGTGTGTTCCGGCGCGGCACATTCCGTCGGGCACAAAGTCGGCCTGACTCAATACATACACGGAAGGAAACGCATCTAAGCCTTATCACTACATTTTAGGAGCATTTGATTTCATATAATTTGACTTGAGTATCTTCGGAAGCGTTGAAACAAATACACAGAAGCAGAAAACGTATCTTCAGACCTCCTCACTACAGTTTTGGGGCGATACCTTTGGCAGCCTTGAAACTTATATAAACAAATAAGAAAGCGTGATATATTGTGGCCATGAAAACCTTGGCGTGTCCGTGTCCCCGAGGCAAGACGCGGAAAGTTTGGCCCCTCGCTCCCCTCGTAATGCAGGACACAGTTTGGGGAAATGTTGCCTGCAGACTGACCCCTTCCCCTTCCCCCAGCCCTCCACCTCCCCTCCACCCACGCCTAGGCACCTGTCAAAACACACACCTTTTCACACACACACACACACACACACACACACACACACACACACACACACACACACACACACACACAGATTAACCCCCTTCCCCCCTCTCACGTCACCTTTCAAAACACACACCTTTTCACACACACACACACACACACACACACACACACACACACACACACACACACACACACACACACACACACACACTCCTTTCCCTTGACTACTTCAATCAGGCATAGTTTGACTGCGCATATACACCACGCCGCGGCCATCGTTATTTTTGTTGTTGTTGTTGTTGCTGCTGCTGTTGTTATTACCTGATTATCAAATCTCTCTCTCTCTCTCTCTCTCTCTCTCTCTCTCTCTCTCTCTCTCTCTCTCTCTCTCTCTCTCTCTCTCTCTCTCTCTCTCTCTCTCTCTCTCTCTCTCTCTCTCTCTCTCTCTCTCTCTCTCTCTGGTTTTCCTTTTATTTTTTTGTTTTCTTCTTGTTTTCTTCTCTTCTCTCCTATCCCCTTCTTTTCGGTCTTCATTAGAACAACAAAACAGATTAAAGGAGACACAAATACACTTCTATCCCTTGCCAAACACAGGCTCAACGGCTAACGCAACGGAACTGTGCACCGAGGCCACGTGCAGCTATATGGTTCACAGCTTCACACGCCGTTACACATTTCTAAACTAATTATGAGAAAAGTTGGAATTTTTTTCGCCACACTCAGTTAAACTTAACCAAATATTTATCCCGCCCGCGTTGTTGTATAACTTGGCCTAATGCATCACGTGAGGGCGGCGCGGCGAAAAGAGGAGCGAGGAGTGGGCGCCCGGCGGTGAGGGATTGCCTGGACCCAGCGTGAAGGATTTGGGTTAAGGATTCGCTGATGGATTTGGTGAACGATTTGGTTATGGATTTGGTTGTTTTTGGTTATGGATTTGGTTAAGGATTTGGTTATGGATCAGATGACCCCTACACACACACACACACACACACACACACACACACGCACACACACACACACACACACACACACACACACACACACACACCACCACCTTCTCCACCTCCCCATTACTCATCACATAAATATCTTTGTATTTTGTGTATTTTCAATATATGGCTGTAATAAATGAATAAACCATTTATTATTATTATTATTATTATTATTATTATTATTATTATTATTATTATTATTATTATTATTATTATTATTATTATTATTATTATTATTATTATTATTATTATTATTATTATTATTATTATTATTATTATTATTATTATTATTATTATTATTATTATTATTATTATTATTATTATTATTATTATTATTATTATTATTATTATTATTATTATTATTATTATTATTATTATTATTATTATTATTATTATTATTATTATTATTATTATTATTATTATTATTATTATTACACACACACACACGCACACGCACGCACGCACGCACGCACGCACACACACACACACACACACACACACACACACACACACACACACACACACACACAGACCGCCTCCACCCCACCCATACACAGACAGCATCCTCTCTCCCAACGCCCACTCAAATATACCCTCAAGAGCATTCTAACACTGTTCTCTGTCCTTTCAGGTAAGCACGAATGAGAGCTCTCTTTCTGTACCTTGGCGGTTCGCGTCACTTGACTTCCTCTTCTTAACTACTGCAACACCACTTGGGCTTGGCGCTGTCCATATCTAAGGTAAGAAGGGATGGAATTGGCTTGCCTGCGTCATGATTTAGGTAAGCAGGGACAGAATTAGTTTGCCGCCGTCAGTAGTAGATCTCAGAAGATAAAGTTTTGGGGATACCATATAGCTGCACGTGGCCTCGGTGCACAGTTCCGTTGCGTTAGCCGTTGAGCCTGTGTTTGGCAAGGGATAGAAGTGTATTTGTGTCTCCTTTAATCTGTTTTGTTGTTCTAATGAAGACCGAAAAGAAGGGGATAGGAGAGAAGAAAACAAGAAGAAAACAAAAAAATAAAAGGAAAACCAGAGAGAGAGATTTGATAATCAGGTAATAACAACAGCAGCAGCAACAACAACAACAAAAATAACGATGGCCGCGGCGTGGTGTTTATGCGCAGTCAAACTATGCCTGATTGAAGTAGTCAAGGGAAAGGAGTGTGTGTGTGTGTGTGTGTGTGTGTGTGTGTGTGTGTGTGTGTGTGTGTGTGTGTGTGTGTGTGTGTGAAAGGTGTGTGTTTGAAGGTGACGTGAGAGGGGTTAATCTGTGTGTGTGTGTGTGTGTGTGTGTGTGTGTGTGTGTGTGTGTGTGTGTGTGTGTGTGTGTGTGTGTGTGTGTGAAATTGTGTGTGTTTTGAGAGGTGACTAGGCGTGGGTGGGGGGGAGGGGGAGGGCTGGGGGAAGGGGAAGGGTCAGTCTGCAGGCAACATTTCCCCAAACTGTGTCCTGCATTACGAGGGGAGCGAGGGGCCAAACTTTCCGCGTCTTGCCTCGGGGACACGGACACGCCAAGGTTTTCATGGCCACAATATATCACGCTTTCTTATTTGTTTATATAAGTTTCAAGGCTGCCAAAGGTATCGCCCCAAAACTGTAGTGAGGAGGTCTGAAGATACGTTTTCTGCTTCTGTGTATTTGTTTCAACGCTTCCGAAGATACTCAAGTCAAATTATATGAAATCAAATGCTCCTAAAATGTAGTGATAAGGCTTAGATGCGTTTCCTTCCGTGTATGTATTGAGTTTCAACGCTTCCAAAGATGACGTCTGAAGATGACTTCTAAAGATAATCATTAACCAAATCCATAACCAAATCCTTGACTCAATCCATAACCAAATCCTTCACAAAAAATTACCAATCCCCTCACCAAATCCATAACTAAATCCTTAACCAAATCTATCACCGAATCCTTAACCAAATTCATCATCAGATCTTTAACCAAATCTTTAACCAAATCCTTAACCAAATCTTTAACCAAATCCTCAAAGATGTCATGAGTTTTAGATATGCGTTTTCTTCTTTGCATATTTATTTATCATCGCTTCTAAAGGTAATGCCCAAAAACTGTAGAGAATTCTGAAGGTATGTTTTCCTGTGTAAATTCCTTATTGACAGATTGGGAGAAGTGTCAAGGCGTCAAGGTGTCAATTTATCCTCCAGCCTCCTCTTGACACCACCTCCTCTCCCTTACGTTTCTTTCTTCGTATACTTATGTTTCAGCGCTTCCAAAGATATTGCTCCTAGAGTGTGGTGAGAAGTCCTTAAGGTTCGTTGTCTTCTTTGTGGAGGTACATTTAAACGCCCCAAAAGTAGTGCTTCTGAAATATAGAAAGGCGCTCTCGAGATTCGTTTTCTTCTTGGTATATTATTTAAGTTTCAACGCTTCTAAAGGTAATAAATGTAGTGAGGAGTTCTAAAGATATATTCCCTCCTTCTACCTCTATTTCTGTTTCTCATCTTCCTTCTTTCCTTCCCTTCCCCTTTCTATCCTTTTTTCCCTCCCTCTTCTTCTCTCTTTCCGTTTTTCATCTTCCTTCTCTCCTTCCCTTCCCCCTTTCTATCTTTTGTTCCCTCCCTCTTCTTCTCTCTTTCCGTTTTCATCTTCCTTCTTTCCTTCCCTTCCCCTTTTTATCCTTTTGTTCCCTTCCTCTTCTTCTCTCTTTCCGTTTTTCATCTTCCTTCTCTCCTTCCCTTCCCCCTTTTTATCCTTTTGTTCCCTTCCTCTACTTCTCTCCGTTTCTCATCTCCCTTCTCTCCTTCCCTTCCCCCTTTCTATCTTGTTGTTCCTCCTCTACTTCTCTATTTCCGTTTTCATCCGTTTCCTCTTTGTACATATGCATTTCAACGCCTCCAAAAGCAATAGTCCAGAAATACAGTGAGAAGCTTTAAGATGCAAAGGCCAATTAGCTCCCGGGCTGTCCCAACACTTCCTTCGTGAAAACTTTGATTGCAGGAAGTGGAGACAGCTCGGCAGGCAGAGTGGTGGTGTCCCTGAAGGCTGGAGGCGAGAAGCATTGGCGAGAGAAGTTTGTCATTATGTTTATCTCCTCCTCCTGTTCTTGTTCCTTTCTCTATCAACTCTCATTTTCTCTTTTTCTGCGTCTCTGGTGACTGGGTGCAGCTGAACAGGCGGGTTACTGTTTCCGCACTTCACTCTCTGCCTTGCTCGTCTCTTACATAATAATAATAACCAATAATAATAATAATAATAATAATAACAATAATAATAACCATAGGGAGTGTTAGCAGTCTTTGTGTATGGGAGGCAGGCGAGAGGTATTGGCAAGGGAAGTTACTCGTATCATTTCTAGCTCCTGCTGCTGCTGCTGCTCTTCCTTTCTTTCTCTATCACGTTATTTTCAGCTCCTGCCTCAGTTCCTGATTCCGCGCCTGCTCCTCCTCCTACTTCTTTATCTATCAACGCCAAATACTACACAGGGAATGGTCATTGTGTTTTGTGTATGTTTTGGCAGCTTACAAACCCGCTGAGTTGATTGGGACGAAATAATGATAGAATGAGTCGAGGACCTTACGAAGAGTGTCTGACGAACTAATTGAAGTTTACAATGAGCGAGTTCGGAACCAAGTTAGCGCCAAGACTTGTTGAGAACGTAACTTGTGAAGGAGCGTCGCGTCGGCCAGTGAGGACTTGAGGAGGCTACTATTATACCGAATTTAACTTCACTAATCTGTTGATACAAATGTCACTCCTCTGGTTCATTGTATTTGTAAGGTTTTCTCAGAGACGAACAAATCACCATTCCCAGCAGAAACATACATCTGTCCAACCTACCCTATCTAACCTTTGCCTCGCCAGCTAACCAATTCATCATCAGATCTTTAACCAAATCTTTAACCAAATCCTTAACCAAATCTTTAACCAAATCCTTAACCAAATCTTTAACCAAATCCTCAAAGATGTCATGAGTTTTAGATATGCGTTTTCTTCTTTGCATATTTATTTATCATCGCTTCTAAAGGTAATGCCCAAAAACTGTAGAGAATTCTGAAGGTATGTTTTCCTGTGTAAATTCCTTATTGACAGATTGGGAGAAGTGTCAAGGCGTCAAGGTGTCAATTTATCCTCCAGCCTCCTCTTGACACCACCTCCTCTCCCTTACGTTTCTTTCTTCGTATACTTATGTTTCAGCGCTTCCAAAGATATTGCTCCTAGAGTGTGGTGAGAAGTCCTTAAGGTTCGTTGTCTTCTTTGTGGAGGTACATTTAAACGCCCCAAAAGTAGTGCTTCTCAAAATATAGAAAGGCGCTCTCGAGATTCGTTTTCTTCTTGGTATATTATTTAAGTTTCAACGCTTCTAAAGGTAATAAATGTAGTGAGGAGTTCTAAAGATATATTCCCTCCTTCTACCTCTATTTCTGTTTCTCATCTTCCTTCTTTCCTTCCCTTCCCCTTTCTATCCTTTTTTCCCTCCCTCTTCTTCTGTCTTTCCGTTTTTCATCTTTCTTCTCTCCTTCCCTTCCCCCTTTCTATCTTTTGTTCCCTCCCTCTTCTTCTCTCTTTCCGTTTTTCATCTTCCTTCTTTCCTTCCCTTCCCCCTTTCTATCTTTTTTTCCCTTCCTCTTCTTCTCTCTTTCCGTTTTTCATCTTCCTTCTCTCCTTCCCTTCCCCCTTTTTATCCTTTTGTTCCCTTCCTCTACTTCTCTCCGTTTCTCATCTCCCTTCTCTCCTTCCCTTCCCCCTTTCTATCTTGTTGTTCCCTCCCTCTACTTCTCTATTTCCGTTTTTCATCCGTTTCCTCTTTGTACATATGCATTTCAACGCCTCCAAAAGCAATAGTCCAGAAATACAGTGAGAAGCTTTAAGATGCAAAGGCCAATTAGCTCCCGGGCTGTCCCAACACTTCCTTCGTGAAAACTTTGATTGCAGGAAGTGGAGACAGCTCGGCAGGCAGAGTGGTCGTGTCCCTGAAGGCTGGAGGCGAGAAGCATTGGCGAGAGAAGTTTGTCATTATGTTTATCTCCTCCCCCTGTTCTTGTTCCTTTCTCTATCAACTCTCATTTTCTCTTTTTCTGCGTCTCTGGTGACTGGGTGCAGCTGAACAGGTGGGTTACTGTTTCCGCACTTCACTCTCTGCCTTGCTCGTCTCTTACATAATAATAATAACCAATAATAATAATAATAATAATAATAATAATAATAACAATAATAATAACCATAGGGAGTGTTAGCAGTCTTTGTGTATGGGAGGCAGGCGAGAGGTATTGGCAAGGGAAGTTACTCGTATCATTTCTAGCTCCTGCTGCTGCTGCTGCTGCTCTTCCTTTCTCTATCACACGTTATTTTCAGCTCCTGCCTCAGTTCCTGATTCCGCGCCTGCTCCTCCTCCTGCTTCTTTATCTATCAGCGCCAAACACTACACAGGGAATGGTCGTTGTGTTTTGTGTGTGTTTTGGCAGCTTACAAACCCGCTGAGTTGATTGGGACGAAATAATGATAGAATGAGTCGAGGACCTTACGAAGTGTCTGACGAACTAATTGAAGTTTGCAATGAGCGAGTTCGGAACCAAGTTAGCGCCAAGACTTGTTGAGAACGTAACTTGTGAAGGAGCGTCGCGTCGGCCAGTGAGGACTTGAGGAGGCTACTATTATACCGAATTTAACTTCACTAAACTGTTGATACAAATGTCACTCCTCTGGTTCATTGTATTTGTAAGGTTTTCTCAGAGACGAACAAATCACCATTCCCAGCAGAAACATATATCTGTCCAACCTACCCTAACTAACCTTTGCCTCCTCTTGGCTAACCTAATCTAACCTAACTTAACCTCTATCTGTGCAACCTACCCTATCTAACCTTTGCCTCCTCTTGGCTAACCTAATCTAACCTTTCTTAACCTCTATCTGTCCAACCTGCCCTATCTAACCTTTGCCTCCTCTTGGCTAACCTAATCTAACCTAACTTAACCTCTATCTGTCCAACCTACCCTATCTAACCTTTGCCTCCTCTTGGCTAACCTAATCTAACCTTTCTTAACCTCTATCTGTCCAACCTACCCTAACTAACCTTTGCCTCCTCTTGGCTAACCTAATCTAACCTCTATCTGTCCAACCTACCCTAACTAACCTTTGCCTCCTCTTGGCTAACCTAATCTAACCTAACTTAACCTCTATCTGTCCAACCTACCCTATATAACCTTTGCCTCCTCTTGGCTAACCTAATCTAACCTTTCTTAACCTCTATCTGTGCAACCTACCCTATCTAACCTTTGCCTCCTCTTGGCTAACCTAATCTAACCTTTCTTAACCTCTATCTGTCCAACCTGCCCTATCTAACCTTTGCCTCCTCTTGGCTAACCTAATCTAACCTTTCTTAACCTCTATCTGTCCAACCTGCCCTATCTAACCTTTGCCTCCTCTTGGCTAACCTAATCTAACCTTTCTTAACCTCTATCTGTCCAACCTACCCTATCTAACCTTTGCCTCCTCTTGGCTAACCTAATCTAACCTAACTTAACCTCTATCTGTCCAACCTACCCTATCTAACCTTTGCCTCCTCTTGTCTACCTAATCTAACCTAACTTAACCTCTGTCTCCCCTTGTGTGACTTACCCTAACCTTTGCATCTCCTTATCTAATACTTTGTGACCTTCAGTTTCCCTCGTGAAATGAAAACAAATGCAAATATCTCAAATTCATCAGCTATTTTCTCATCCCCATTATATATTTCACAGTTTCCTTTGCTAATTTAAAGAGATATACAACAGGAACAAACTCAACAACTTTTTTTACATTCCCATTATTTATTTTAGTTTCTTTTGCTTGCGAAATGAAAACAAATGCAAACAGAAAAATCACGTCAACTATTTCACATTCTAAATTATATACTTGTGTCTATTCCGACGTTAAAAAGATCGAGATCGCGAATTAACTCAACACTTTTCACATTCCCTCTCGACTGACTCACCCACAAACTCCTTCCCTTAGACCGTCCTTTACTCTCCTCCCTTTCATTTCCTCTCCTCTCCTTCTTTCTCCTCCTCTCCTTCTCTTTCTTTTCCTCTCCTCTCCTTTCATTTCTTTCCCTTTCCTCTTTTTCCCTTTCCTCCCCTTCCCTCTCTTTCCCTCTCCTTCCCTTTCTTTCCCTCTCCTTCCCTTTCTTTCCCTCTCCTCTCCTTCCCTTTCTTTCCCTCTCCTCTCCTTCCCTTTCTTTCCCTCTCCTCTCCTTCCCTTTCTTTCCCTCTCCTCTCCTTCTCTTTCTTTCCCTCTCCTCTCCTTCCCTTTCTTTCCCTCTCCTCTCCTTCCCTTTCTTTCCCTCTCCTCTCCTTCCCTTTCTTTCCCTCTCCTCTCCTTCCCTTTCTTTCCCTCTCCTCTCCTTCCCTTTCTTTCCCTCTCCTCTCCTTCCTTTCTTTCCCTCTCCTCTCCTTCCCTTTCTTTCCCTCTCCTCTCCTTTCCTTTCTTTCCCTCTCCTCTCCTTCCCTTTCTTTCCCTCTCCTCTCCTTCCTTTTTTTTTTTTTTTTTTTAAACAGGGCTTACAGAAGATTGTGCTAAAGTTGAAGGTTTTAAGCTTCATCTATCTATAGCTACATACAAGACACATTGAATTACTGCCTAGAAGTCCTAATCCAGCTGTTCACCTCCCGCTTGAAGTCTTGAAGTGACGCGCGATGGTGGAGGTCGGTGTGGCGAACAAGCTGGTTCCACAGGCGGCTGTAGCGGGGCTGGAAGGAGCGGAAGTGGTGTTCCGTCCTGGAGAAGGGTACAGCCACTTGTTCCTGTCTGTGGGGTGCTGCTCGGGTGGAGTGTATGGGGGTTGGGGGCGCGGGGAGTTTGAGAGCTGCCAGATGGAGTGTGTTTAGGTTGTGTGCCTTGAACATTACACACAGGCCTGCCACATCCCTGCGCTCCTGGAGAGGTTGCAGGGAGCCACGCGCGTGCTGAGGACCTGTGCGCTGTATCAGACGCTGGGCTCTGGCCTGGACACGATCCAGCGTTGCAAGGTAGGATGGAGGGCAGGAGGACCAGGCGAGGGGGGAGTACTCCATGAGGGGGCGTACTTGTGCCTTGTAGAGCACCTCAGTCCCTTTGGCGTCAAGTAGATGGGAGATGCGCCGTACACAGCTGAGTTTCCATGCTGCATTTTTTGATATTTTTTTAGCATGGTTGGTGAAGGAGAGTCCCGCGTCAAACTCCACTCCGAGAATGGAGATGGAGTCTTGAAGGGGTAGCGTTTTCCCCTCCAGTTGTATCCCCGGCCCGGCTAGATTGTTGATATCTCGCCTGCGGGATATTACCATTGCTTGCGTTTTGTCAGGGGCCAGGGTGACTTGCCAGCAGCCGCTCCAGGCGATAATTTTGTCGAGTGCCATGTTGATACGACACACTGTGCCTTGCAAGTCCTGTCTGTCGCTGGTGAAGGCAAGGGTGCAGTCGTCAGCGTACGCCTGGGCCTCAGGGATGAGCTGGAGAATGTCATTGAAATAAACATTCCACAGTAGAGGCCCTAGTACGCTGCCCTGGGGCACGCTTGCATTGATGGGGTGCTGGCTTGAGATGTGGCCGTTAATCACCACCTGTAACGCCCTGTCCTGGAGGTAGTCCCCAATGAGTTGCAGGAGGGCGCCTCGCACACCTAGGCTCTTCAGCTTGGCGATGAGGCCTTGGTGCCAAACCCTGTCGAAGGCTCCGGCTATGTCAAGAGCCACGACGAAGGTGTCGAGTCCCCTGTCCAGCGAGTGGTTCCATGAGGCAGAGTTAAGGAGCAGCAGGTCTGCAGCAGATCTTCCCTGCCGGAAGCTGAATTGCTTGGAGTTGAGGAGATGGTGGGCATCGAGGAAGGCCGTGAGTTTGGTTGTTATAAAGGACTCCAAGATTTTCCCAACAGTGGAGAGGAGGGATACTGGGCGGTAGTTCTTTGGGTCCTGTTTGCCTTTTTTCTTGTATATGGCCACCACTCTTGCTTTCTTCCAAAGTGTGGGCCACTTGGAGGTGGAAAGGATGTTATTGAAGATGATTGTAAGTGGTAGGGCGAGCTGGCCAGCGCATCTTTTTAGCAGGTGAGGGCTGATGTTGTCAGGCCCTAGGGCTTTCTTGGGGTCTATTTGCAGCAGCAGATTTTTTACCTCCTCTGCGGTCACAGTGAGACTCTCCAGAGAGGCCCTGGTGAGGGATGGCAGCCTCGGGGGGGCGCGGAGGGGATCAGGTACTGACATTTTGGAAGAGAAGTGGGCCGCCAGTAGCTCCGCCTTGTCTTTGTCGCGCATAGCCACTGACCCATCTGGCCTGACGAGGGGTGGGATGGCGTTGTCGGCTGAGAGGCCTTGTTGTTGTTTCACTCCACTCCACCACTCCTTGCTACCCACAGACTGGCCGCTGAGCTTGGTCTTCATTACCTCCTTCCAGCGTTGTATAGCCTGTTTTTGCATCCGGCTCATGTTCTTGCAGGTTTCTCTGTGTAAGGTTTTATTATGCTGAGAAGGATGGGACCTGTAACGCAGCCAAGCCCTACTCTTGGTGTCCGCGGCTATCCTGCACTGATAGCCGAACCAGGGCTGATCATTTGGTTTTGATTTATATGACTGGCTGGGCACATATTCTTGTTGCAGAGACAGAAGAAAGTTTGTTAAGTTCTCCACTTGGGTGTTGACATCTCCGTGGAGGATATCCGTCCACACAATGGAGTCCAGATTTGCCTTCAGGCTGTTCCAATCTCCCCGGGACCACAACCAGTTCACACGGGCGGTGGCTCCGTCGTGTTCCATTGAGGTCTTGATGGTGGTGAGCACAGCAGAATGGTCAGAGGAACCAATCATACCTAGGGGATGACAGGTGACCACTTCCTCTGGCAGGTCTGTAATGACTGGGTCCAGGGAGGAGCCGGAGATATGTGTAGGGAAATCATCGTGGTTCGTGAGGCCGTACATGGTCAGAAGGTCTTCGAACTGCCTTGCCACCAAGTACTGATTCATGTCTCCCACCACAATGAGATGTTTGCAGGAATGCTGGAGCAGAAGGGTGTCGAGATTTGTGTGGAGGAAGTGGATGGGGTCGCTCCCCTGCCACTGTGGCCGATAGCATACACAGAGCAGGATTGAGTCGCGTTGTCTTGTCCACAGCCTGAAGAATGCCATTTCGAGGTGGCGTTCCATGTCGACATCGAGGGCCTCCACAGCAAGACCGTCACGGAAGCAGACTGCGATTCCCCCGAAGGTACCGTGGGCTCGGTCTCTTCGGTGCCATCTAGAGTACCCTTGAATATGCCCAAAGTTGGCGGGAATGGTGGGATTGAGAAAGGTCTCCACTGTGGCTATGATGTCTGGGGAGTGCGGGATAACATAAGAGTGTGTTAGATCTCCTATGTTAGTTTGGAGGCCTCTGATGTTAGTAGACATAATCGTCAGTTTCCCTTGGAAGGTTGGGTCGGCCGGCATAATTCCAAGGTGTGTGGGGGTGTTGAGAGGGATGAGGTGCTTGGCGCTGAGACGCTTGGTAACTGGGGAGAGGAGGCTGTGTGAGGTGCTTGTTTAGTGTCTCGATGAGGAGGGAGGTGACGGCTGTCTGCTCGGACAACTGGCGGTAGATCTTTTCGTGCCTTTCTTGGGCCTGGGTGGCACGGCAGTTAGCTGTGGTGTGACCTTCGCGGTAGCAGTAGTCGCACCAGCTTAGCCAGCGGCAGGTGCCACTAGTATAGCCACTCCTCTTGCAATGGTTGCAAAATTCTTTGGGAGTGGTCCTACTAGGGGAAGGCAGGGACAGGAGTGGAACAGGGTGTGGGCGCAAGGAGGTATAGGTGTTCCTGGGGCGGCTGTGGCGAGGTGTTCTGGGGAAAGGAGGATGGTTTGTCTCCGGGCGGGACTCTTGTTCCTCCGTGTGTCAGCGGTGTCTATGCCTTGGGGAGTGGGCAGGTTCTGGGCGTGATTTCTTCGCTTGCGATGGTCGTCTGAGCTCTGACCGCTCGGTGCTGAGGACCGGGGATTGGCCTGAGAGTCAGGTATAGTGTTGATGGGGATGGATGAGGAATTAGATGATGGGTAATCTTCCCTTGTGATGGTGGCTGCTGTGTTCTTGGGTACAGCGCCTGATGATATTTGGGTGTTTATTACGGATGTATCTGTGGGCGGCCCTCTCCTCTCCTTCCCTTTCTTTCCCTCTCCTTTCCTTTCTTTCCCTCTCCTCTCCTTCCCTTTCTTTCCCTCTCCTTTCCTTTCTCTCCTCTCCTTCCCTTCTTTTCCTCTCCTCTCCTTCCTTTTCCCTCTCCTCTCCTTCCCTTTCTTTCCCTCTCCTCTCCTTCCCTTTCTTTCCCTCTCCTCTTCTTTCCTCTTTCCTTTCCCTCTCCTTCCTTTCTTTCCCTCTCCTCTCCTTCCCTTTCTTTCCCTCTCCTTCTCTTTCCCTCTCCTCTCTCCTTCCCTTTTTTTCCTCTCCTCTCCTTCCCTTTCTTTCCCTCTCCTTTCCTTTCTTTCCTCTCCTCCTTCCCTTTCTTTCCTCTCTCTCCTTCCCTTTCTTTCCCTCTCCTTCCTTTCTTTCCCTCTCCTCTCCTTCCCTTTCTTTCCATCTCCTTACCTTTCCTTCCCGCTCCTCTCCTTCCCTTTCTTTCCCTCTCCTCTCCTTCCCTTTCTTTCCCTCTCCTCTCCTTCCCTTTCTTTCCCTCTCCTCTCCTTCCCTTTCTTTCCCTCCTCTCCTTCCCATTCTTTCCCTCTCCTCTCCTTCCTTTTCTTTCCCTCTCATCTCCTCCTCGCCTGACCTCCTCAGTCTCGCCTGACCTCCTCAGTCTCGCCTGACCTCCTCAAAGGGACAGACGTTGACCTTGCTGCTGCTGCGGCATCAAACCTTAACCTTGCTTTTCACCTCGTCTGGTGAAACGACACTTGTTATTTTGTGTGTGAATCGACTCCGTGTGTTACATTTGAACGTCACAACTTTTGAAATCCGTTCATCCACGTTTTTAATTAACCGCTACTTAAATAGGCCCGTACGCCTTCTCAGAAATCGAACGACTAACTGTGCTTGTTTACTTTTCTGATTTAGCACCACTCAACTTAATTAATTAACGTCTAACTCAGTGCTGTGACGCGTCTAACTAGTGTTTGAAGTGTTGCGAGGATTACCTTACAGTGAGAGGACTTCCCTGCTGAGCTGAGCGGTTAAGTTATATATCGACTTTTTTTGTGTTTCCTGTCTTTCCTCAGTAGGATTACAACTACACGACCAAACACAGCACCCAGTGAAAGACAGTGAGCTTCTTGTGTCTAACTAACGTAGAAAATCTGTCACTAACGTAGAAGTACAAAGCTTGACCCGTATACCAGCACACCTGTTTTGAAAAGGAGGAAAAGTTTAATCCCCCAGAGAATTTTAACCCCGGAGGGAAAACACGTGTGGGCCCTCATAGACGCCACACCTCAAACTCTCCCGCGTGACTCGACCGATTTAAAGCCGCCTCCTTCCAGGTGTTGACCTTAGTCCACGCGGATACAAAATTCATCTTAACTGTAAAGCACACAATTATATCGTCTTGCAACAGTAAATAAAAATTAAAAAAAGAAGTAATCATGCCGTCCAACTATTTCAATTGCTGTAATTGTTCAAAGAAATATGCTGCGATTCATTACCAAATCAGCGACTCGATGTGTAGGTACTGTGTCTTAGACTTACGTATTCAGGCACTACAAACAACCAACGAGGATCTACAACGCTCCAATGCGTTGATCTGGGACACCATGATGGCCTTCCCTCAACTCCCTATTCCTCATTCTTCTTCTTCTTCTTCTTCTTTCCCCGCCCTTCCTACTCCAGCTTCCTCCTCCTCAAACTCATATTCTGACGTTCTGACCCAATTACATACCTCCTCCTCCTCCTCTGCCTCGCCTGAACCCGCCTCCATCCTTACTATTCCTTCCGCCCCATCCACCTCCCTTGCTACCTCATCCACTCCCACTCCCTCTTCTCCCTCCACCACCCTTGACTCCTCCCCTATCCTCATCACCACTCCATCTTCCCCTTCCACCTCCAACACGATCTCCTCTGCCTCGCCTCAACCAATTCTCCTCTGCAACGCCTGATCCCGCCGCCACCCTTACCATTCCTTCTACTCCATCCACCTCCCTTCCTACCCCATCCACCTCCATCCACAGTACCACTCCCCTTTCTCCCGCTCTCCCTTCCTCTCCCTCCAACACCCTTGACTCCTCCCCTATCCTCATCACCACTCCATCCTCCACTTCCACCTCCAACACGAACTCAACCTCCGCCTCCTCCTCCACTTCTGATACCACATCTCCCTCCATCCACACCTCTCCCTCCATCCACACCTCACCCTCCACCCTTTCCCAACCACCCACTACTATCACCACCACCACTTCCAAACCCACCTTAGCCCGCGCTCCCGCTTGTACCTCGCGCCCTTCCAGAAGAAATCACAAGACCATTCTACCAGCTGTCACTTGTACGAACCAGACGCTGTTTCCTGGTATGGGCAAACTAACTACTAGAGTCAATTTAGTTGGAGACAGTGTGGTGAGAGGCCAACTTACGGAGTTTTGTGGTCGGAATACGTTGACACGGCAGCGTTTCTGTATCCCCGGAGCCAAACTGGACGATATTGAATCAGCTGTCGATGCAGTTTCAGTAAATGCGAAGGACGACACAGTGTATCTGATCCATGCGGGAACCAACGACCTTCAGTCAACTCAAATTCAGGACCTGTTAGCAAAATACCGTCAAGTCATTCGGAAATACAAGACCAAGTCCCCTCACATCATCGTCTCTGGAATTCTACCGAGAGTCAATACGTTCGCCGGATACAACAACAGTAAAGCGTACGGCGTCAACACTAGTCTAAAGCAGTTATGTAACGATGAAGGCGTAGGGTTCACGAACGCATGGCATCACTTCAACCAGCGCCCAGATTTGTTTTGGGAGGACGGACCCACTTGAACGAGGTTGGTTCGGCGCGGCTAGGAAGGCTCCTGAACGATGCAGTTGAAAGCTTCTCGAAAAGCTATTCAAAAAACTGGAGGCGAGGGCAAGGCAAAGGCAACCCTTGATCAACCGAACCGTAGCGTCGATGCGGCTTGCAAGAAACTGTGTAACCAACGACGCCTCCGACAAGCGAACTCATTCAACACGACGCGGCCAAACCAGTAGTCAAATTTCCATTTTGTACACAAATGCACGCAGTCTATTACCCAAAAAGGACGAAATTAGGGCGTATATTGCAACTGAGAAACCAGATGTGGTAGCCATCACAGAGACTTGGGCCAACTCTGCACATCTAGTATCTGAACTGTCATTTCCCGGGTACGAAAGCTTCCAAAAAAATCGAATGCACAAGAAAGGAGGAGGAGTAATTTGCTACGTGAAAAGTACGCTCCCTGCCATAAAAATAGACAAACAGGATGCAGAGAATTACGACTCCGTCTATGTGGAAATAACTGCGAATAATAAGAAACTAACACTTGCGACCGTACACAGGCCTCCAAAACAACAAGCAGCCGATGACACTGCCCTGTACGAAGAGCTTCACTCTTTAACACAAAGTAAACAAGCAATAATAATTGGGGACTTTAATTGCCCTAACATTGACTGGGGACAATTGACTGGAGATCAAGAGGGTAACAGGCTTATAGAAATGGTGGAGGATTCGTTCCTCACTCAAGTTGTAACTCAACCAACAAGAGAAAACAATCTGCTGGATCTGGTATTAGTAAGCGACCCCGACCTCATTCGCGACTGTGAAGTTGGTGAAAAAATTAACGGTTGCGATCACCACTTAATCCGTTTCAATGTCAACATAAGTCACAAACTCGTAAACAATCCGTCAGTGATACCAGACTACAAAAAAGCAAATTTCAACCTAGCCCGTGAGCTGCTTCCCTCTGCGACCTGGGATCAACTTCACCTAGCCGACAATACAATCGACAACGTGTGGAACAACTTCAAAGATAAGCTTTTGGGAGTAGAAAAGGCTACAGTGCCGACGAAACCCAGGCGAGTAAATGGTGCCGTAGATCCACCGTGGATGACCAGAGAAATAAAAAGGGCGGTAAACTTAAAAAAAAGAAATTATAACCTAATGAAAGAGAATGACACGGCCGAAGCCCGTACTCAGTACCACAACAGCCTCAGAGCTTGTCGCACCCTTATTCGGAGTAGTAAACGCAACTACGAAAAACAAATAGCGCGTGACATCAAGACAAACTCAAAAAAATTCTTCACATACATCAGATCGAAAAAGAAAGTAAAATCCAATATTGGTCCCCTGACAGACGAGACTGGAGCTGCAACTCAGGACAGTAAACAGATGGCCAGAATTCTCAACAGTAACTTCGCATCCGTATTCACAGTCGAGAACATCGAAACCATGCCCGAGAACCTTGACCCGCCGAGGGGAATCACGCCCCTGAAAATTGACTCAATATGCGACCAAGAAGTGAAAGAGTATTTGGATAAACTCGACACGAACAAGTCAACAGGACCTGACGGTTTGTCCCCGCGGTTATTAAAAGAGCTTAAACAACAAATACTTCAGCCACTCACTAACATATTCAACCAGTCTGTTCAATTGAAAAAGGTCCCGGAAGACTGGAAGATGGCGAACGTAACACCAATTTTCAAAAAAGGAGACAAAAGCGTTGCATTAAACTACAGGCCCATAAGTTTGACATCAGTGGCAGGAAAAATACTCGAAAAGATTATTAGAGACAAACTTGTTAAGTTTCTAGAAGACAATAATGTAATCTCCGACACCCAGCATGGCTTCAGAAACAAGCGCTCCTGCCTAACGAATTTATTAGACTTCTTCCAAGGTATATATAAGAACTGGGATGCCCACATCCCCAGTGATGTTATATACCTGGACTTTCAGAAAGCCTTCGACAAGGTACCGCACGAGCGACTCCTTAAGAAACTGCACTCGGCGGGCATTGGAGCCAATCTGATCGCGTGGATAAGAGATTGGCTCACCGACAGAAAACAACGAGTACTACTCAACGGACAGCCTTCCGATTGGCTTCCAGTCACTAGTGGAGTGCCTCAAGGGTCAGTGCTGGGACCCATTCTCTTCATCATATATGTATATCAACGACCTCGAATCAGGACTGAAATCCACAATATCGAAATTTGCTGATGACACTAAGGTGGAGGGAAAGGCCCTCACAAAGACCGACTGCGAAATCATTCAGAAAGACCTCAATCACATTATCGAATGGTCGGAAAAATGGC
The DNA here is from genome assembly GCF_024679095.1 of Eriocheir sinensis. Taxonomy (NCBI): domain Eukaryota; kingdom Metazoa; phylum Arthropoda; class Malacostraca; order Decapoda; family Varunidae; genus Eriocheir; species Eriocheir sinensis. The sequence goes on from NW_026111517.1 coordinate 499,936, forward strand.
AAATGTCCTTTAATGTTGACAAATGCAAAGTCATGCACATTGGGTCCAGAAATAGTAACCACACATACATCATGAATGGGAGACCTCTGCAAGCGATGCAGGGGGAAAAGGATCTTGGAGTCACTATCAGCAGTGACCTGAAACACGCGAATCACTGTAAAAAAGCATACAACAAAGCCAACACTATGCTCGGGTTCATAGCGAGGAACTTCGAGTGTAAAACGCCAGACGTGATGCTATCCTTGTATAATTCCATGGTAAGACCGCACCTCGAGTATGCAGTACAGTTCTGGTCTCCTAATTACAGAAAGGACATTGCTTTACTGGAAAGGATTCAACGACGCGCCACGAAAATGATACCAACCTTAAGGGCTCAACCGTACGAGGAACGACTCAAGCGACTCAATCTCTTTACATTAGAGAAAAGACGCCTACGAGGATATATGATTCAAGTCTTCAAGTATCTAAAAAAATTCAATAACGTCGATTACTCCAATTTCTTTGAATTGCAAACCAACCTAAGAACTAGAAATAACGGTTTACCCATTCAGTCTAGTCGATGTAACACAGACATCGGAAGGAGTTTCTTTTCAAACCGAGTCATCCGTCACTGGAACAATCTTCCTTCAGAAGTAGTAAATGCGAATACTATCAACTCCTTCAAATATAGAATCGACCGTCACTTCGCTGCGTCGGGAGTAAACTGAATATTGAGTTGCTTTCATCTGCTCCTCAATGTCGAGGTGCTTTCATCTGCTCCCCAGGCCCCAGGCTGTCGAGCAGATTAAATCACCAAAGCGGGCAACCTCGTAATGAGCCAATAGGCTTTCTGTTGCCTGCGTTTCCATGTTTCCATGTTTCTTCTCCTTCCCATTCTTTCCCTCTCCTCTCCTTCCCTTTCTTTCCCTCTCATCTCCTTCCCTTTCTTTCCCTCCTCTCCTTCCCTTTCTTTCCCTCTCCTCTCCTTCCTTTTCTTTCCCTCTCCTCTCCTTCCCTTTCTTTCCCTCTCCTCTCCTTCCCTTTCTTTCCCTCTCCTCTCCTTCCCTTTCTTTCCCTCTCATCTCCTTCCCTTTCTTTCCCTCCTCTCCTTTCCATTCTTTCCCTCTCCTCTCCTTTCTTTTCTTTCCCTCTCCTCTCCTTCTCTTTCTTTCCCCTCACTGTTCTCAAGCACTGACTCCACTCGACCTGGTTCCCGCTAAAGCTTTCCCTCATTAGGTCGACCATCTGTGTTCCGCACCAGCTGTGAGTTCAGTTTTCAGGTGGGGCTCGCCGTCTGCGTCCCCTGCGGCCTCTCCTCCTGGTCCTGAGGCTCCCGGCGCGGCTACTCTCTTGAAGCTGCAGCCGGTCTCTGTGTGTTCCCGACGGTGCCTCCCTGAATCTTGAGTCTCGTCTTGCCTCCTCCTCCTGCTTTATTTTTTTCCGTTTTTCATGCTTTCTCTATCTCCATCTCTGTCTATCTATCTATTTATTTATATGTCTATTCGTCTGTCTGTATCTCTGAATTCTAAGTCGCCTTTCTCTTTCAGCTTTCCGTTGTAAACACTCTTTCCATCTCTCTATCTATTGGCCATCTGTCTATCTATCTATTTATTTGTGTATGCAACTGAGATGAACACCGAGGCTACGCGCAGCTATATCGTATGCCCCATAACTTTATTTACTGATCTATCCACCTATATCTATTTATTTATCTATCTATCGTACATCATATCATTCAGTTTCACAATCTTCTATCCATTCTTCCATTTTCTCACCACCCCCTTCTCTCTCTATCTCTATCTATCTATCTAACTCTTTCTTCAGTCATTCAAATTCACAATCTTCTATCCATTCTTCCATTTTCTGACACCACTCCCTTCTCTCTCTACCTCTATCTATCTATCTAATTCTTTCTTCAGTCATTCAAATTCACAATCTTCTATCCATTCTTCCATTTTCTGACACCACTCCCTTCTCTCTTTACCTCTATCTATCTATCTAACTCTTTCTTCAGTCATTCAAATTCACAATCTTCTATCCATTCTTCCATTTCTCACCACCCCCTTCTCTCTCTATCTCTATCTATCTATTTAACTCTTTCTTCAGTCATTCAGTGTCACAGTCTTCTATCCATTCTTCCATTTCTCACCACCCCCTTCTCTCTCTATCTCTATCTATCTATTTAACTCTTTCTTCAGTCATTCAGTGTCACAGTCTTCTATCCATTCTTCCATTTTTCCACCACTCCCTTCTCTCTCTATCTCTATCTCTCTATCTAACTTTCTTCAGTCATTCAAATTCACAATCTTCTATCCATTCTTCTATTCTTCACCACCCCCTTCTCTCTCTATCTCTATCTATCTATCTAACTCTTTCTTCAGTCATTCAAATTCACAATCTTCTATCCATTCTTCTATTCTTCACCACCACTTCTCTCTCTACCTCTATCTGTCTATCTAGCTCTTTCTTCAGTCATTCAGTTTCACAGTCTTCTATCCATTCTTCTATTTTTCACCACCCCTTCTCTCTCTATCTCTATCTATCTATCTAACTCTTTCTTCAGTCATTCACATTCACAGTCATCATCCGTCCATTCTTTCCCGGGACAATTTCTCTTCCTCGTGTCTCTCGTTCCCGGCGCCGGCCACCCACCACTGGCAGGCGTCGTCATCAGAATGTCTCCCGCTCTTTTCAATCTTTTTTTTTTAATCTATAATTTGTGGCGTCCTCCTCCTCCTCTTCCTCTTCTTCCTCATCCTTTTCTGCTTCCTCTTCTTCTTCTACCTCTTCCTTGTCCTCGTCCTCCTCCTTTTCCTTCTCTTTCTCCTCCTCTTCCTCTTCTTCTTCTTCTTTTTCCTCCTCCTCCTCCTCCTCCTACCCAGAATCAGCGCTTTTTTTTTTTTTACAGCAAAGGAGACAGCTCAAGGGCACAAAAAAGTAAACATTAATAAAAAAAAGCCCGCTACTCGCTGCTCCTAAAAAGAATCCAAAGAGGTGGCCGAAAGATAGGTCAGTTTCGGGAGGAGAGGTGTCCTGATACCCTCCTCTTGAAAGAGTTCAAGTCGTAGGCAGGAGGAAATACAGATGAAGGAAGATTGTTCCAGAGTTTACCAGCGTGAGGGATGAAAGAGTGAAGATGCTGGTTAACTCTTGCATAAGGGGTTTGGACAGTATAGGGATGAGCATGAGTAGAAAGTCGAGTGCAGCGGGGCCGCGGGAGGGGGGGAGGCATGCAGTTAGCAAGTTCAGAAGAGCAGTCAGCGTGGAAATATCGATAGAAGATAGAAAGAGGTAGAATTTAAGAGGTAGAAGACTATCAGTATGAGAAGGAGAGCTGATGAGACGAAGAGCCTTTGCCTCCACTCTGTCCAGAAGAGCTGTGTGAGTGGAGCCCCCCCACACATGAGATGCATACTCCATACGAGGGCGGACAAGGCCCCTGTATATGGACAGCAACTGTGCAGGGGAGAAGAACTGGCGGAGACGGTACAGAACGCCCAGCCTCGAGGAAGCTGATTTAGTAAGAGATGAGATATGAAGTTTCCAGTTGAGATTTTGAGTTAAGGATAGACCGAGGATGTTTAGTGTTGAGGAAGGTGATAGCTGGGTGTTGTCAAAGAATAGGGGATAGTTGTTTGGAAGATTGTGTCGAGTGGATAGGTGGAGAAACTGTGTTTTTGAGGCGTTGAAGGACACCAGGTTCTTCTTGCCCCAATCGGAAATAATAGTAAGGTGTGAGGCTAAGCGTTCTGCAGCCTCCAGCCTTGAGTCGTTAAGTTCCTGAAGGGTGGGTCTTCTATTAAAAGAAGTTGAATAATGCAGAGTGGAATCATCGGCGTAGGAATGGATAGGACAGTTCGTTTTGGAAAGAAGATCATCAATGAACAACAGAAAGAGGGTAAGAGATAGAAAAGAGCCATGTGGAACACCACTGTTGATAGGTTTAGGGGAATAACATTTACCGTCTCCTACTGCAGTGATAGATTGGCCAGAGAGGAAACTGGAGTTAAAGGTACAGAGAGGAGGATAGAAACCATAGGAGGGTAGTTTAGAAAGCAAGATTTGTGCCAGACCCTATCAAAAGCTTTTGATATGTCCAGCGCAATAGCAAAAGTTTCACCGAAACGGCTAAGAGAGGATGACCAAGAGTCAGTTAAGAAGGTTAGGAGATCACCAGTAGAACGCCCCTTGCGGAACCCATACTGGCGATCAGATAGAAGGTCAGAAGTGGAAAGGTGCTTTTGAATCTTCCGGTTAAGGATTGATTCAAAAGCTTTAGATAGACAAGAAAGTAAAGCAATAGGACGGTAGTTTGAGGGATTGGAGCGGTCACCCTTCTTAGGTACAGGCTGTATGAAGGCATACTTCCAGCAAGAAGGAAAGGTAGATGTTGACAGGCAGAGGCGAAAGAGTTTGACCAGGCAGGGTGACAGCACGGAGGCACAGTTTTTAAGGACAATAGGAGGCACTCCATCAGGTCCATAAGCCTTCTGAGTATTGAGGCCAGAGAGGGCATAGAAAACATCATTTTGAAGAATCTTTATAACAGGCTTCAACAGCAAAGCGAGCAACATCAATACTAGTCTGAGGGAAATTTGTGACGACGAAGGCGTGGCGTTTACAAATGCCTGGCACCACTTCTTTGAGCGCCCAGACTTGTTTTGGAACGATGGACTGCACATGAATGAGGTTGGGTCAGCGCGTTTCGGGAGGCTTCTGGACGAGGCAGTGAAAAGCTTTTCGAAAAGCCTTTCAAAAAACGGCGGGCGAGGACGGGGCAAAGGCAGCCCTTGATCAACCAACCCGTAGCGTCAGTGCGACTCACAAGAAACTGTGTAACTAACGACGCCTCCGACAAGCGAACTGATACAACTCGTCACGGCCACATTTCTATCATGTACACAAATGCACGTAGTTTAATACCCAAAAAGGACGAAATTAGGGCGTATATTGCAACAGAGAAACCAGATGTGGTAGTCATCACAGAGACTTGGGCCAACTCTACTCATCTAGAATCCGAACTGTCATTCCCTGGGTACGAAAGCTTCCACAAAAGTCGAAAGCACAAGAAAGGAGGAGGGTAGTCTGCTACGTAAAAGTACACTCCTGCCATAAAAATAGACAAACAGGACGCAGAGAAATACGATTCTGTCTACGTGGAAATAACCGCAAATAACAAGAAACTAACACTTGCAACCGTATACAGACCTCCGAAACAACAGGCAGCCGATGACACTGCCCTCTACGAAGAGATTCACTGTGTTACACAAAGCAAGGAAACAATTATAATTGGGGACTTTAACTGCCCTAACATTGACTGGGGACTGATGACTGGAGATCAAGAGGGTAACAGGCTTATAGAAATGGTGGAGGATTCGTTCCTCACTCAAGTTGTAACTAAACCAACAAGAATACAATCTGCTGGATCTGGTATTAGTAAGCGACCCCGACCTCATTCGCGACTGTACAGTTGGTGAGAAAGTTAATGGGTGTGATCACCACTTAATCCGTTTTAATATCAATATATGTCACAAAATCGTAGATAATCCGTCAGTGATACCAGATTACAAAAAAGGAAATTTCAACTTAGCCCGTGCGCTGCTTCCCCCTACGACCTGGGACCAACTTGGCATCACCGACAATACAATCGACAACGCGTGGAACGTCATCAAAGATAAGCTGTTGCAAGTAGAGAAGGCTACAGTGCCTACGAAATCCAGGCGAGTAAATGGGGCCATAGATCCACCGTGGATGACCAGAGAAATAAAAAGGGCAGTAAACCTAAAAAAAAGGAATTATAATTTGATGAAAGAGAATGCTACGGCCGAAGCCAGCACACAGTACCACAACAGCCTCAGAGCTTTTCGCAGCCTTATTCGGAGTAGCAAACGCAACTATGAAAAGCAAATAGCGCGCGAAATCAAAACTAACTCCAAGAAATTCTTCACGTACATAAGATCGAAAAAGAAAGTAAAATCCAATATTGGTCCCCTGACAGACGAGACTGGATCTGTAACTTAGGACAGTAAACAGATGGCCAGAATCCTCAATAGTAACTTCGCATCCGTATTCACAGTCGAGGACATCGAAACCATTCCCGAGGGTCCTGACCCGCCGAGTGAGATCACGCCGCTAGAAATTGACTCAATATGCGACCAAGAAGTAAAAAAGTACTTGGACAAACTCGACACGAGCAAATCAACGGGACCCGACAGTTTGTCCCCGCGGTTATTAAAAGAACTTAAACAACAAATGCTTCAGCCACTCACTAACAAATTCAACCGGTCAGTTCAACTAAACAAGGTCCCGGAAGACTGGAAGATGGCGAACGTAGCACCGATTTTCAAAAAAGGAGACAAAAGCGTTGCATTAAACTACAGGCCCATAAGTTTGACATCAGTGGCAGGAAAAATACTCGAAAAGATTATTAGAGATAAACTTGTTAGGTTTCTAGAAAACAATAATATAATCTCCGACACCCAGCATGGCTTCAGAAACAAGCGCTCCTGCCTAACGAATTTATTAGACTTCTTCCAAGGTATATATAAGAACTGGGATGCCCACATTCCCAGTGATGTTATATACCTGGACTCTCAGAAAGACTTCGACAAGGTACCGCACGAGCGACTCCTTAAGAAACTGCACTCGGCGGGCATCGGAGCCAATCTGATCGCGTGGATAAGAGATTGGCTCACCGACAGAAAACAACGAGTACTACTCAACGGGCAGCCTTCCGATTGGCTTCCAGTCACTAGTGGAGTGCCTCAGGGGTCAGTGCTGGGACCCATCCTCTTTATCATATATATCAATGACCTAGAATCAGGACTGAAATCCACAATATCGAAATTTGCAGATGACACCAAGGTGGGTGGAGATGCCCTCACAAAGACCGACTGCGAAATAATTCAGAAAGACCTCAATCACATTATCGAATGGTCGGAAAAATGGCAAATGTCTTTTAATGTTGACAAATGCAAAGTCATGCACATTGGGTCCAAAAATAGTAACCATACATACATCATGAATGGGAGACCTCTGCAAGCGATGCAGGAGGAAACGGATCTTGGATCTTGAGTCACTATCAGCAGTGACCTGAAACACGCGAATCACTGTAAAAAAGCATACAACAAGGCCAACATTATGCTCGGGTTCATAGCGAGGAACTTCGAGTGTAAAACACCAGACGTGATGCTATCCTTGTATAATTCCATGGTAAGACCGCACCTCGAGTATGCAGTGCAGTTCTGGTCTCCCAATTACAGAAAGGACATTCCTCTACTGGAAAGGATTCAGCGACGCGCCACAAAGATGATTCCAACCTTCAGGGCTCAACCGTACGAGGAACGACTCAAGCGACTCAATCTCTTTACATTGGAGAAAAGACGCCTACGAGGGGATATGATTCAAGTCTTCAAGTATCTAAAAAAGCTCAATAACGTCGATTACTCCAAATTCTTTGAACTGCAAACCAACTCAAGAACTAGAAATAACGGTTTACCCATTCAGTCTAGTCGATGTAACACAGACATTGGAAGGAGTTTCTTTTCAAACCGAGTCATCCGCCACTGGAACAAGCTTCCCTCAGAAGTAGTAAATGCGAATACCATCAACTCCTTCAAATATAGAATCGACCGTCATTTCGCTGCGTCGGGAGTAAACTGAATAACGAGGGGCTTCCATCTGCTCCTCAATATCGAGGTGCTTTTATCTGCTCACCAAGCCCCAAGTGGCGGTCGAGCAGATTAAATCACCCAAGCGGGCGACCTCGTAATGAGCCAATAGGCTTTCTGTTGCCTGCATTTCCATGTTTCCATGTTTCCTCCTCCTCCTCCTCCTCCTCCTCCTCCTCTTGTTGTTGTTTTGTTGTGGTTGCTTTTCTTGCTGGAGAAAGAGAAGACGAAAAAGAAGAAAGAGGAGGAGGAGGAGGAGAATGAGACGAAAAAGAAGAAAGATGAGAGAGAGAGAGAGAGAGAGAGAGAGAGAGAGAGAGAGAGAGAGAGAGAGAGAGAGAGAGAGAGAGAGAGAGAGAGAGAGAGAGAGAGAGAGAGAGAGAGAGAGAGAGAGAATGTTTTTAGTTTTTTAGCAAGACAAAGTAAAAAGGAGCGTCAAGTTTGGAGGTAACAGACAGGGCGGGGTAAAGAACCCTCCTAAATATTCTCCTGGTCGAGTGTCAACAATGGGGCATGAATGAAAGAACTGCTAACAAGACGGAACCTGCCTGAGCCAAGATGGAAAGGCGGGAGGCAAGCAGGCAGGCAGGCAGGGAGGGAGGGAGGAACGGGCAGACTCAGAGGGCAAAGAAAGTAAAGAGATGGTCGGAGTAAAAAGGCGGAGGAGGGAGAGGTGAAGAAAGGAGGAGGAGGAGGGGGAGAGGAGAGGGGATGAGAGAGGATAAAGGAAGGGAAGGGAAGGGTAGGGAAGGGAAAGAGAAGAGAAGTAATGGAAAGGAAAGGGAAGGGAAGAGAAGGGAAGGGAAGGGAAGGGATGAAATGGGAGGAGAAGAGAAGAGAAGAGAAGAGAAGAGAAGAGAAGAGAAGAGAAGAGAAGAGAAGGGAAGGGAAGGGAAGGGAAGGGAAAGAAAAGGAAAGGAAGATAAGAGAAAGGAAAAGATAAGAAAAGAAAAAAAAAAGGAAAACAGAAGAGAGAAGGGAGAGGAGGAGAAGGAGGAGAAAAGAGAAGAAAGTAGAGAAGAAGAAGAAGAAGAAGAAGAAAAAGAAGAAGGGGACGGAAAGCAGGAGGAGGAGGAGGAGAGAACGAAGTGGCCGCGGTGTTGGGAAGGACAGTTTGGGCGAGTTGCAAAACGTTGAATTTAATTACGAGAAGTTAAGAAGACACTGAGGAGAGAGGAAAAGAAGGGTGATGGAGAGGAGGGAGGGAGGGAGGGAGGGAGGCAGACAGGCAGGTTGATAGATAGATAGGTAGGTTGGTAGGTAGGTAGATTGATAGGGACATAGATAGATGGATAGAAGGATGGAGTTTGAGATAGATTAAGAAATTGATGAGAGAGACATTGACAAAAAAAAGAGAAATAGAGATAGGAAAAGAGAGATAGAAAGAGGTAGATAGAGATAGAAAAAAGTTATAAAAGATGTAGATAGCGATAGAAAGAAATAGAAAAGAGATAGATAGAGATAAAAGAAGAGATAGAGATAAATAGCGACGGACCGAAAGAGATAGAAAATAGATATAAAGTGAGAGAGAGAGAGAGAGAGAGAGAGAGAGAGAGAGAGAGAGAGAGAGAGAGAGAGAGAGAGAGAGAGAGAGAGAGAGAGAGAGAGAGAGAGAGAGAGAGAGAGAGAGAGAGAGAGAGAGAGAGAGAGAGAGAGAGAGAGAGAGAGAGAGCTAATAAATAGAATGTCAGTTCAAAAGGAAAGCTGTCGGTTGGGTGCGCGGTGAAAAGCGACGAGGAAGGTTTTGAAAGGAAGTGACTGACGGCGAGGCGAGGGGCGGAAAACACGTCTACGAGGAGGGGCGGCGAAGGCGGTGATGGGGTAGTTAGGGAAGAAATGAGTAAAGAACAGGAAGGAAAAAGAAGAAAGGGGAAGAAGAAACAGAATGCCTTGAGAACTATACATTAAGGAGAGTTGCGAGAGGAAGATTTGTGGAAGATATAATGAGTGAAGAACAAGAAGGAAAAAGAGGAAAGGGGAATAAGAAACAGAATACATTGAGAGCTATACTTGAAGGAGAGGAGTAAGAGGAAGAATTGTATATGATGAGTTAAGAACAGTTGAGAAATATACATGAAGGAGAGGAGGGAGAGGATGAATTGTACAAGAAGACATGATGAGTGAACAACAAGGAAAAAGAAAAAAAAGGGGGAATAAGAAACAGAATGCATTGAGAACTATACATGAAGGAGAGGAGGGAGAGGATGAGTTGTATAAGAAGACATGATGAATGAAGAACAGCAAGGAAAAAGAAGAAAGGGGAATAAGAAACAGAATGCCTTGAAAACTATACATTAAGGATTGGTGGAAGAGGAAGAAGTGTACAAGAAGACATGATGGGTGGGGAACATGACTCGTATTCTCAGGCGCTTCGGGCTCCTGTTGCGTTAAATTCTGAAGGCGACATAAAAGACACGGCGGGTTCTCAAGAGTGTTTTACTTGTTCATGGCGCAGAGGTCTTGCAAAACTACTGCCAGAGAAATTAAACCCTTTATGGAAATCCCTACAACTCCTACAAGAGCCTCTTTAGATAGATATGTTAAGGCGTTGAAACGTTTGACAATATGGGCCCTGCAGGGATTACTGGAAACTATAACAACTTGAACATTGCAGGATTCAGGTGTGCAGTGTTGCTCAAGTGGTTTCTTTTCCCATTCTTTTCGTCCAGTATCCTTCAGTAGAATCTCCAGTACTCCGTCAAATACCTTCATAGAACCCAAAAGAGTGATAGACTGGGAAATAACTGACATATAAAGACCAACTAGGAGTTGTTCAGTAGACGTCCTTCCCAACACCGCTTGCAGTTCGTTCTTTCCTCCTCCTCCTCCTCCTCCTCCTGTTGCTGCTTTCCTCCTACTTATCCTTCTTTTCTCCTCTCCTTTTTTCTCTTCACTCCTTTCCTTCCTCTCCTTCAGTAGACGGCGTGATGAAATTAAGAATTTTACCGAGAATATAGCTTGATACTGGTAACTAGAAATACTGGACATAGACGATTGGAAACACTGGGTAAAAGTTTATTGCCTGTTGGGGTTAGGGTGATGTTGATGATGATGAGTATGATAAATACATTCAGAAGGGTTGGCGGCCATAGTACAACAGTGTCCAGGGAGTCAAGCTTGCCATACTAGAAGGCCGTCATATGTTGCCCATGATAGATACGAAGTTTGCCCGTAACAAGACACCTCACGAAATAGTTCTCACTCGGGTCGGTATTCTCAGACGCTTCCGCCTCTCACATCAACTATTTCCAAAGGTCAACAAGAAGATCACTCGGGCTTTCATGAGAACTCCTTCACAATCATTGCATAGAAGAAGGGTCACACTACCAGCAGGGTCCTTAAACAACCCCTGAAAATACCCACAACTCCTTCAAAAAACGTGTCAAATATGTGTGCTGGGGGAAAGGTTTGAGAACATGACCCCTGTTTTGGAATTCTACGCTTCACTATTTGCAGGAGCAGCGCCAGAGAGCTATTTTGTTGCCTCGTTTATGTCCTTTACTCTTGAGCTGCTTCCTGTTCAACCCGTCCGCTGCGATTGGCACGGATTTCGCCTTCACTTGTAGCCTGGTAACATATACTCCCAGGTCTTTCTCTGCCTCTGTGGTGGATAGTGGAGCATTTCCCATGTGGTATTGGTGTGCTGGATATCCCTTCACTGGTAGCCTGGTAACACACTCCCAGGTCTTTCTCTGCCTCTGTGGTGGATAGTGGAGTGTTTCCCATGTGGTATTGGTGTGCTGGATATCCCATCACTGGTAGCCTGGTAATACACTCCCAGGTCTTTCTCTGCCTCTGTGGTGGATAGTGGAGCATTTCCCATGTGGTATTGGTGTGCTGGATATCCCTTCACTGGTAGCCTGGTTACACACTCCCAGGTCTTTCTCTGCCTCTGTGGTGGATAGTGGAGTGTTTCCCATGTGGTATTGGTGTGCTGGATATCCCATCACTGGTAGCCTGGTAATACACTCCCAGGTCTTTCTCTGCCTCTGTGGTGGATAGTGGAGCATTTCCCATGTGGTATTGGTGTGCTGGATATCCCTTCACTGGCAGCCTGGTAATACACTCCCAGGTCTTTCTCTGCCTCTGTGGTGGATAGTGAAGTGTTTCCCATGTGGTATTGGTGTGCTGGATATCCCTTCACTGGTAGCCTGGTTACACACTCCCAGGTCTTTCTCTGCCTCTGTGGTGGATAGTGGAGTGTTTCCCATGTGGTATTGGTATACTGAATTTCCTCTCCCAAGGTGCATGACTTCACATTTTTCTTCATTGAATTTTAACAGCCACTTTTTGTTCCATTCCTGTAGCTTGGTGAGTCTTGTGGTAGGAAATCCGCAGTCAAAGGGTAAAAAATAAAATACCGTTGTGCAGAAGTGGGCAGAACGCGTATTCATATTATCACTTGAAATTAAACGAGCCTTTGTCTTTCTGAACTAATGTGCGCGTAAATATAATACATATTTGTCACGCTTAATGCTTTGTTTTAGTGCCTGCAGGAATACTGGGTCCGGCTAAACCTTCATCTTCACTTAACACGGTGATATATTTACTGGAGATTGTGTTGTAAGTCTTTTTGTCAGTTTGCTGCATGTGAGTTTTCAAGAAGTGTCAGGCAATGTTTTTTTTTACCGTTCTCTCTCTCTCTCTCTCTCTCTCTCTCTCTCTCTCTCTCTCTCTCTCTCTCTCTCTCTCTCTCTCTCTCTCTCTCTCTCTCTCTATGTATCTATCTATCTATCTATCTATCTATCTATCTATCCCGCCCCCCCCTTGCTGCCCTTTCATGGATCTCAATAATAATAATAATAGTAATAATAACAATAATAATGCATCACCTTTTAACCTTTTATCATTCGACAATTTTGCGCACATAAACAAATTAGTTCGCCCGTTATCAGCTTCCAATGAGCGGCAAGAATTATAATTGTTTGACCCAATAATTTTATACTCAATTTTTTTTCCTAGCAGCGCAGGAAAAAAAAAAAGTATATTTACGATGACGTTTTTTTGTTATATTTTAAATGTTTACGGCAGGAGAAAGAAAAAAAGGTCACTGTAAATGATTAACCCGTACATAATAATAAGCTCGCAGCATTACTTTGATGTAGTCTTTTCATCATTTTTGTACATATATTTTTGGGTTTGGTAAAGGTAAGGTTTGATATATTAGGTTGGGGCTCGCTAATACATATAAAAATGTCTGTCAGAAGTAAATATAAATGAATAGTGTGAGGAGGAGGAGGAGGGGATAGTAGGAAATTAGAGGGGATAGCAGGGGATAGTAAGGAATAGGAGGGGATAAGAGGGATAGGGAGGATAGGGGGGGATAAGAGGGAATAGGAGGGGATAGTAGGGAATAGGGAGAGAGAGAGAGAGAGAGAGAGAGAGAGAGAGAGAGAGAGAGAGAGAGAGAGAGAGAGAGAGAGAGAGAGAGGAGGAGGGTGGGGGGTTAGTGGGATGGGCCTGGCAGTGTTTAGGGAAGTGCCCGGCTCGGGCGACTTTTTGACTCAACGTTGACTGACACACGACGGGAGGAAAACGCAACCACGACGAAGACACTGCAGAGGAGGATGAGGAGGAGGAGGAGGGGGAGGAGAAAGAGAAGGAGGAGGAGGAAGAGGGGGAGAAAGAGAAGGAGGAGGAGGTAGATGAAGAAGAAAAAGAAGAAGAAAAAGAAGAAAAAGAAGAAGGAGGAGGGGGGAGGAGACAAAAAGCAAGAGAATAGGGATGTTAACTCAGACAATAATAATACCAGAATAATAGAGAAAAAAACACACACAAACACAGTAAACAAAATAGATATACTTTTAACAATGATCTATTTTCTGAACCATACTTACGTCCTCCCTCACCCCCTCCTTCCCTCACCCCCAACACACGAGAAATTCTTCACCAGCCAGCCTAATTAATAGCTCGTATGGAGGAGGGCGCGGGGAGTGGCGGGCGAGGGCTTCTCCACGTCAGGCAAAGTTACCGCCGTGACGCCCAGGAGAGGAAGGCAAGTTTTGTGCATTAACTCTAAGGCTTCATTAACAGAGGTGATGGAGTGGTGCTGGCTACGGGCTGAAGGGAGGAAGATTACATAGGTTTACATAGATATTTTGCCCTCATAAACCCCAGACGTGACACTCAGTAGAAGAAGGAGGGAAGGCAAGTTTTGGGCAGTCACTCTAAGTTTCGTTAACAGAGGTGATGGAAGCTGAAGGCAGGAAAATTACATAGGTTTACATAGATACTCAGACCTCACAAAGCCTATGGTTCAGACGTGACACTCAATAGACGGAAATAAGGCAAGTTTGAGGCAGTTACTGTAAGGTTCATTAACTGAGCTGATGGAGTGCTGCTGGCTACGGAGTGAAGGAAGGAAGATTACATAGGTTTACATAGATACTCAGACCTCACAAACCCTAAGGTCCAGACGTTATACAAAAGAGAGGAAGGCAAGTTTGGGGCAGTCACTCTAAGCCTCATTAACTGATGGAGTGCTGCTGGCTACGGGCTGAAGGAGGGACAAGGAATATAATTACACAGATTTACATAGACATTTAGGCCTCACTAACAAAAACATTCTCGGGGATGATTTCAGTTCATATTTATTTGTTTGTGTTCCTCCTGATTTGCGAGCATTATTTTCATTATTGTTTTGTTTCTTTTTTTTTTGTCCTTGAGCTGTTGACTGTAAAAAATCTGATTATTTTACTAAGTTTATGACCTGTGACGGAGATGAGCACTGAGGCCACGCGGATCTGTAGTGTACGCCCATAACTTTACCTTTTCATGACCTGTTTTCGTATTCAGTGTTGCGATTTATATGTGTTTCCTGAATTTGACAGTTCCCAGGTTATTTTTTACCTTTCTGGAACATGTCTTGGGTCAGAACAGTTTATGACCTCTGATTTGTGTTTTACTTATATTTATGGTTATGATGTATGTGCATTTCCTGGAGTTGACATTCGCGATATATATATTTTTTTACCCCCCTGGATATTTATTACCACCGGAATATAACTAAAGGTCGTATTATAAGACACTGCGTCGTCCAAAACATATATTAGACAAGGCTTTCGTGGGAGTTGTGGGCATTTCCAGGAGTAGTTTTATGACCCTTCTTCTGTACCATGAACCTGAAGAAGCAATCATTAAAACGTGCCTGACCCTCTCTTTGACCTTTAGAAATAGCTGATGTGAGAAGCGAAACTGTCTTACAATACCGACCTAAATGACGCGGAATATTACAGTGTTTCGGCCCCGTATTCAGTAATGTATCTTGGGTTAGTACAGAATATTACAGTGTTTCGGCCCCGTATTCAGTAATGTATCTTGGGTTAGTACAGAATATTACAGTGTTTTGGCATATTGTTCAGTAATGTATCTCGGGTTTTTCAGGTTGGCAAGGTATATTATATTGTTTTAGCCCCTTGTTCAGTAGTATATCTCAGGTTAGCACTGACTATTAATGTTGTTCAGCGGTGTATCTTGTATCAGAATCATAACCTTCCAAAAAATATTCTCTGAGGTGACTTGGACTAACTTTTTTTTTTGTGTGTGTGTGTGTATTCCTCAAATCTCATATTGCACCAAGTTTATGATATGCGACGGAGGTGAGCACAGAGGCAAGGAATATTAGTGTTTTGGCTCCTATTCAGCAGTTGATCTTGTGTTGTCACGGGGTAGGTACTTTGGTGTTCTGCTGTGTACCTTGGATTGGCACTAAATGTTATGGCGTTCTGGTCCTCTATTCAGCAGTATTATTATCAATGGTGATGTATAGGTGTTTTGGCTCCCTGTCCACTAGTATCTCAGGTGGTCACGGAATAATACAGTGTTCTGGTCCCATTTTCAGCAGTATAATTATCTTTAATGGTCAGGTATAATATGGTGTTTTGTCCCCCTGTTCATTAGTATCCTAGGCTGACACGGAATAATACAGTGTTCTGGTACCATTGTCAGCAGCATAATTATCAATGGTTAGGCATAATATGGTGTTTGACTTCCTGTTCATTAGTATCTCTTAGGTTGGCACGGAAAATTACAGTGTTCTGGTACCATTGTCAGCAGTATAATTATCAATGGTTAGGCATAATATGGTGTTTGACCTCCTGTTCATTAGTATCTCTTAGGTTGGCACGGAAAAATACAGTGTTCTGGTCCCATTTTCAACAGTATAATTATCTTCAATGGTTAGGCATAATATGGTGTTTGGGCCCCCTGTTCATTAGTATCTTAGGTTTGCACGGAAAAGTAGTGTTCTGGTCCCATTTTCAGCAGTCTAGCTCACGTTGGTATGATGTATGTTGGTGTTTCAGTCCCGTGTTCAGAGGTGAGTCAGACGCGCTCATCCCAATCAGTTCCCTCCCCCAGAAATGAAATATATTGACACGCTCAGCTGCTTTGATTCGTGGCGCCTAATGAGGAATATCCAGAGTGACGTCAGCCTTCAGAATAATTGCTACAAGGCCAAACACACGAGCGCACACACACCAGGGTTGGCCGATTTAAATCATGATGATTTAAATCAGTGATTTAAATCAAGATTTAAATCAAATGATTAAAAAAAAAATCATTGATTTAAATCAAAATTTACTTCTGCCCAAACCAACATGGAATGTAAAGGAAAAATATAAAAACAAACACATACTTACACCTGCTTTATATATTCCTGAGGAATAGAACACTAAAAGCTTCCTTTGCAATACAACAAAAATATTCACATTCCATTAAAAAATTAAATCAAAGTGTTTTACTTGTAATGAACTGTACTTATTTTTGAGGAGTAGAATATTGAAGCACTTCCTTTTACAATACAGTATAACAAAACAATACACATGTTATTAAAAAAAGGAAATCAAAGAGTTTTACTTATAATGAACTGTACTTATTTCCTGAAGTCATCAATTTAAAAAAGAAAATTATTATGGCTTGTATTTAAATCAAAAGCACATTGAATTTATACTGTAAAAGCAGTCTTTGAAAAATAATGATACACTTCTTTGAAAGTAGTTCATAAAAATTCTTTGAAATTGAAATTCAAAATCTTTAAAAAATAAGGTTTTTAATTCTTATGACAATAAATTTGGTTATTTTCAGTCTTGCTACTATTCCTTGTAACTCCAGTTTACACTGTTTGCATATAGCTCTCCATGCTTTCCCAGACTTTGAAGGAATTCTGCTAAAATGTTCCCACACTGGATCACTCTTCCTGCCAGATACATTAATCCTTGTGGTCAGTGACATCTCTACGCTCTTGCTGTTACCTCAGGAATGAGTGGCTGGCCTGCAACACCTAAACAGTCAAACTACTACACAGTGGCACAAGTCCGGGTATGTCCTAACATGATGTAAGAGGAACAGGACAGAGCCTGAGAGAGATGGTGCAATCCTGGTCAGTGGCTACTGGGCTGCTTGACAGGTTCAAACACGTTGTAACCAAGTGAGAGATGATGCAACATGCTGTAAAAACACTCCAAAATGTGTTTTAAACTAATGTATAAATATATATATATATATATATATATATATATATATATATATATATATATATATATATATATATATATATATATATATATATATATATATATATATATATATATATATATATATATATATATATATATATGTGTGTGTGTTTGATTAATAAAAAAAATAAAAAATCTGATTTAAATTTTAAAAAATCTGATTTAAATAAAAAAAAATGATTTTTTTGATTTTTTTTTTTAAATAAAAAAAAATCACCAACCCTGACACACACACACACACACACACACACACACACACACACACACACACACACACACACACAAATAGATAGATATAAATGTTTATTGACCGTAACATGCATATGTAATTCGGTTTATATAACTCTCTCTCTCTCTCTCTCTCTCTCTCTCTCTCTCTCTCTCTCTCTCTCTCTCTCTCTCTCTCTCTCTCTCTCTCTCTCTCTCTCTCTCTCTCTCTCACACACACACACACACACACACACACACCTTAATGACCAATACATCAACCAGATATTGCGTGTGACTAATGAGAGAGAGAGAGAGAGAGAGAGAGAGAGAGAGAGAGAGAGAGAGAGAGAGAGAGAGAGAGAGAGAGAGAGAGAGAGAGAGAGAGAGAGAGAGAGATGAGAGATTAAAATCAGACCACACAGACCCCATGGTCCTGACTTGGTGGTCTGTCCTTAAACCTAAGTGATTTTACATTAATCAGAAGACTCCAAAACGTTGCATTTCTACTCTAGTTGATATTAAGTTGAAGGAAGTGACGGTCGAGCTTATTTTTGAAGGAGTCAATCGTGTTACACTGGACCACTGACGGTGGAAGCTTATTCCATTCTCGCACTACAACGTTGGTGAAGAAAAATTTGGTGCAGTCTGAATTTACTTGTCTACATCTGAGTTTTACGCCATTGTTCCTCGTGCGCAAAGTGTCATCGATCATAAACAATGTTGATCTGTCTACATTCGTGAAACCATTAAGTATTTTAAAACATTCGATCAGTTTTCCTCGGAGGCGACGTTTCTCAAGAGAGAACATGTTAAGGGTAGAAAGCCTTTCTTCGTAGGATTTGTTGCGCAAGGAAGGGATCATTTTCGTTGCCCGACGCTGAACACCTTCTAATTTAGCAATATCCTTTGCATGGTGGGGAGACCAAAACTGTACCGCATATTCCAAGTGGGGTCTGACTAAACTGTTGTAGAGCGGGAGTATTACATCTTTATTCTTGAATACAAAGTTTCTTTTAATGAAGCCCAACATTCTGTTCGCTTTATTTGCTGCATCGATGCATTGCTGTGAGAATTTGAGGTTTGACGCGATTTTGACCCCCAAGTCTTTGACGCATTGAACGCTTTTGAGTTTAACGCCGCGCATTTCGTATTCGAACTTCTTATTCCTCGTTCCAACTTGAAGGACCTGGCACTTGTCTACGTTAAAGGGCATCTCCCATCTATCCGACCAAGCTGAAATTTTGTGCAAATCCTCTTGGAGGCTTTGCCTGTCTTCGTCAGTGAGAACCGAGTTGCCAATCTTTGTGTCGTCTGCAAATTTACTAATGCGGTTATTGAGTCCAACATCCACGTCGTTGATGTAAATAATGAAGAGCACTGGGCCAAGGACCGTATAAATAATGAAGAGCACTGGGCCAAGGACCGTGTAAATAATGAAGAGCACTGGGCCAAGGAGAGAGAGAGAGAGAGAGAGAGAGAGAGAGAGAGAGAGAGAGAGAGAGAGAGAGAGAGAGAGAGAGAGAGAGAGAGAGAGAGAGAGATAGATAGATATACACAGATAGATATAGAGAAGCAAAGGGAAAGGAAGGGAAGGGAAGGGAAGAAAAGAAAAGAATAGAGAAGAGAAGAGAAGAAAAAAGGAAAAGACAAGAGAAAGATGATAACGAAAAAAGAAGTTCAAGCAGAGTGCCTGGGCGGCCTGCACCGGTGAGGAAGTGGCCTGTTGTTCAAGGGGCGCAGTGCCATACAGGATACTCCCGCGCGCTGGCAGGAAGAGCGATCCATTTACATTCATATGCAATCAATGAGCTGCCGGGGCGGACTTAAAGGGATGAATAGTCGCTGTTCCTCCTGCTTACATGTACAGCAAGTTATGACTGAGCTGACTGAGAGGATGCGAGAAGGAAAAGTTTGGATGTGTGTGTATTGTGACAGCTTAAGAACAGGAATATAGTAATGTTTTGTAACTTCTTTAGAATATAAGAATAATGTTTTGTGATTACTTTAGAAAATCAGAATAAAGTAGTGTTTTGTGAATGCTTTAGAACATAAGAATAGATAAATGGTTTTAGTGGGCAGTGTTACCAGGTAAGAAAAATAACTTCATTCCTGGTAACGTTAATATGCTTGAAAGGTCACTTACAGGCCCCGTATTCCAAGAAGCTTTCGGCTCTCGCAACAACTATTTCCCAAGGCCGCAAGGGAGGTTAATCGGGCTCTCATGAGTGTTTCTTCCCGTTCTCGGGGCGGAAGCCTTGTCAGACTATCACGAGGCTCATAAAACTACCCTTGGAAATACTAACACAACCTCTACGTAAACCTTGGCAAATGAAGGTCTGTTTGTAAGCCCCGAAATGTTTGAGGATAAGGGTATACTCTCTCTCTCTCTCTCTCTCTCTCTCTCTCTCTCTCTCTCTCTCTCTCTCTCTCTCTCTCTCTCTCTCTCTCTCTCTCTCTCTCTCTCTCTCTCTCTCTCTCTCTCTCTCTCTCTCTCTCTCTCTCTCTCTCTCTCTCTCTCTCTCTCTCTCTCTCTCTCTCTCTCTCACTCTCTCTCTCTCTCTCTCTCTGCACACTGCACGCGGGTTGCTGGGAGGAGAGCGGGTAGCGGGACGCCTAGCGGGTCAGCGGCAAGAACAAACACACGTTATCTAATACGAGTGGCCATACCGGACGCGGGTAGCGGGTTCCCTCCAAGCTCACACGCTGCCCTCCCAGCTACGTGAACCCACATGTCGGATAAAATCGCTCAGCGGCTTGCGGGACGCCGGGCGATCTGCAGCTACACCAGCTCAGACATGAGTAGTGAAGAAATAATAAGTGCTATTTTTCTTTTTGTTACTTATTTTTTGAGGTGTTATTCAGCACTAATGTTACATTGCACTAACAGGTTTGTTTACTTTCTTTAATAAATTTGATGTACAGTACGCTCTGTATACGTGCTTGTGATTTACTTTAAACATTTCCTTACCTCAGTGTTATGAGCAGCCACTGTTCGGCACTAAAGATTTTCTGAAGTTGGTTATCATTTTGGTCAGCCGCACTTCCAGTTAATTCAGCAAACAGTCGAATGTTCCAGGAGTCATCCGTAGATACTCAAAAAAAATTCGTCGTACATACGAGCTTGACAGTACACATTGTTGAATTCACCGTCTTTCTCGCTGCTTGTTAAAAGTCGTGAATCCAGCAAGATCTGCCGACATCCAGGTCATCTATTTTCAGAGACACAGTCTCACTTAAAAGCAATTTTCTTGAGAATTTTGACAATGACATTGCACCGAGTGGGCGTGACTAAAACCTAAACTATGACTGACTTCCCGCGCGATTTTCCCTCTCGCTTGCCTCTACCCGCTAGGCGTCCCGCTACCCTCTACCCTCCCAGGAAACCGCGTGCAGTGTGGCCGCACCCTAAACTTACGCTACTCAGATACATTCATTTCTTGTACCGTTTGACTCATTTTGCCTTAAAGATAAAAGGAGGAAAGAGAAAAAATATGAAAAAAGACAAACAGAAAAGAAGAGAAAAACTATGAAAAAGAGAGAAACAGGAAATATGAGGAAAAACTAAGGAAAGAAGAACCTAAAATCGACGAGAAAAAGAAAAAAGACGATAAAAAACAAACAAACCAAAGAAAGATGAAAACGTTAATATAAATATCGCCCTCTGCCATAATATTCTAACTAAGCCAAGACACTTTTAAGTTAATCGCCTCCTAAGTCAGTGTTTGTGTGCCCTACTTCCTCTGGCATTGCCTCTGGCACTTTGTTATCAATGCACTCAGGAATATTACGGTTACTCCATCTCTTCTTCATCGTTTGCTGTCTCTATATACAAAAGTTTTAATGGCTGACCTGCATACCTTATTGTCAATGTACTGAGGGGTATTCCGCCTCCTCTTTTCATTGCTTTACAATCTTCAAGTACAGAAATTTAAAGGCTGAATGTTGTGCTTTATTACCCTTGCGCTGAGGTATACAACGACTCCTGAATTTAATCGTCTTATACATTGTTTTCTTCCTCCGAACAAACACATTTTTGCTCCCTTACATCGAGTCGACGGCATTCTGTTATCTCTACATACCGAAGTCCGGTGGTTGGCTTGCGTGCTTTGTTATCAGTGTACCGAGGGATGTTATGCCTTTTTTTTATTTTCATAGTCTTATTGTTCGTTTTCTTTCTCCGAACAGACACATTCTTGCTCCCTTACAACGGGTCGACTGCCATTATGTTATCTCTACATACCGAAGTCCAGTAATTATCAGTGTACTGAGGGATAACACGCTTTATTTTCATCGTCTTATTGTTCGTTTTCTTTCTCCGAAGAAACACATTCTTGCTCCCTCACAACGGGGTGGGGTGGGGGGGGGTGAAGATTGCTCCCTCTTGCACGAGGAAGCACGGGCCTTTGCCAAAGGCGGGCCGTAGCAGGGAGCCGACAGACCGACTCTATCGGCGATCGAAATCTAGCCGACCAAGTCGGTCTGTCGACGAGGACTGGCGTGTCTCTGCCTTACAACGGGTCGACTGCCATTCCCTTGCAAGCGAATCTGAAACGCTTTGTCCGGCGACGTGACAGGACTGAACCATCAACTGATTGCATCTCTCCGGCACAAAGTCCATTCTCGCGCGGACGCGCAAGCAGCCTTCCTACGGTATAATGTTTTAACAGTGTGCAGGAGGACTTTTCGCTGTAGAGTCACGCTGCATGTTGGACGCCAGTATTTG
Source organism: Eriocheir sinensis (assembly GCF_024679095.1). NCBI lineage: Eukaryota > Metazoa > Arthropoda > Malacostraca > Decapoda > Varunidae > Eriocheir > Eriocheir sinensis. Next base: position 522,033 of record NW_026111517.1, read on the forward strand.
AAGGCTCATGCACTGTCAAGTCTGAAGGCGTTTCGTTCCGTCGCGGAGGCACTGAAAGGAAGAATGTATAGATGGTGCGATGTAGGTGCATGTTCTTAAGCATTTCAGCGCCTAAGCACACATTTGACAAAGCTTTCGTAGGAGTTGTGGGCATTTCCCTGGGTGCTCTTATGACCCTGGTGGTTTGACCCTTCTTCTGAACCATGAACCTAAAACAACACTCATTAGAATCCGATTAATATCCCTTTTGGCCTTTGATAGTAGCTGATGTGACCTTGGTGGTAGTTTGTCCCTTCTGCACCTGGGACCTAAACTAACACTCACTAGAACCCGATTAGTCTCCTTTTTGGCCTTTGAAAATAGTTGATGTGAGAGGCGGAAGTGTATCGTGAAAATTCTCTTAGCCCAGAAACCTAACACATCCCTCCCCTCTTCCCTCGCACAATGCCCCGAGTTCATGCACCAAAAGGTTGAGTAAACATAAGAGAAAATGTTATAATGGTTGCGTGATATTTCTCCGCGACAAATTACGTAATTGTAAAAGTTGCCACATGTGAGACCGCGGCGTGGGAGTTTGTTACATTTATTTCTGGGCGTGAGTGAAATGTAAGGATGGATGAGTGAATGAATGAATGAATGTGTGTGTGTGTGTGTGCTGAAAATTGGCCCATAACTTACAATCATAAAAGCGAAACACACACACACACACACACACACACACACACACACACACACACACACACACACACACACATAGGTGTGACGGTCTGACAGGGCGGCGGTTAGAGCCCGCTCAGGCCGGATTCTTTCCGTTGACTGGGAGTGGTTACTGTCCCCCCCTTGAGCAAGGGGGATGGGGTGTGTGGTGTGTGAGGTCCTGGCAGTACCCAGAGATCGACGATAAAGAGCACTTGCTCATGTCGGGAGGGTACCTGCTGGCGATTACGAGTCCAACACGTGATCAGGCCGTGGTGAATTACACACACACACACACACACACACACACACACACACACACACACACACACACACACACACACACACACACACTCACACACACACACCTCTCCTGACCTTCACGGGGTCAGGGCGTGTCACATGGCGCTCCCCATAGCAGCCACAGGGTCGTCCTGTTGACCCTTTTCCTTTTCCTTCGCTCCCCATTCCCCGCACCTTCTCAGTCTTTCGAGGAGCTCATTACTCCAAAGAACTTTTTGTGAAATGTTGTAACAGTGAGTGCAGTGTGTTAGTGGTGCTGGAAGGATAGCGAGCTGTGTGTCGCCAACGCCTCGTCATCCACAGCGTCCCAGCCGACACACTCAAGATCCGAAGGATACCATCATCTAGGTCACCCAGCAGCAGGGGAAGGTCAGTTCAGGTGGCAGGCAGTGTGGCAGCCTCGTCACTCAGGTTCGGAGCAAGATGTACAGCAACTATATCAACGCTGTGCACTTGTTCCCGCGACTACATCTGCCAACCGGGCAGCACCCACCACCTGTGTCTCGACGACCCAAGAGCTTAGCACCTCCCTACTTAGCCTGGGTATACCTGAGTGACCCACCCCCATAAATTACCCACCTGCACCACCACCATCGTCTGTCACCTGAACCCACCGTCTGACCTGAGGATTAACATGTGCACCTTTCCCCCCTCTCGGCACCACCGCACTGCACTCCCCCCCACCGCCCCTCCTCCCCCACCCCAAGCTCCGTCGCCCCAACCCCCCCCACACATATCAGACTCCCATTCCCCGTCCCTCTTCTTTTTGTACTTGTTTCATTAGCGAAGAAAAATTGTATTTATAATATGTAGATTTTCAGCCTGACGGCTGCCGCAACCAAATAAACCCTTTATTATTATTATTACACACACACACACACACACACACACACACACACACACACACACACACACACACACACACACACACACACACACACACACACACACACACACACACACACACACACACACACACACACACACACACACACACACACACACACACACACACACACACACCTCACTCACACACAGACACAAACACGTTAACTTATTGCAGATACAGATAACTAGTTTACATTCATATAATAACTATATATCTACGTTTATTTTTTAGATTGTATGTAGATATAAAGACAGACCGATAGATACATAGATAGATAGACAGATAGATAGATAGATAGATAGACAGACAGACAAGACGCAGGGTGGATGACGATGGGGGTAGGCGAAGGGGGCCGTCGTGGGGGGTGCAGGGCGGGGGCGCAAAGAGCCTTGTCCCAAATCTGTGTAGGGCGTCACCTCGCCGCCGTAAAGGTACGCTTAGGCCCGTAAAGTTTATGTTAATACAGCCTCCCTCCACGCAACCCCTCCTCCTCCTCCTCCTCCTCCTCCTCTTCCTCTTCCTCTTTTCTTCTTCTTTCTCTTCCTCTTCTTGTTCTTGTTCTTCTTGTTCTTCTTCCTCTTCTTTTTCTTCTTCCTCCTTCTACTACTACCACTATTACTTCTTTTTTTTCTACCTTTTTTTATACGTCTTCTTCTTCTTCTTCTTCTTCTTCTTCTTCTTCTTTTTCTTCTTCTTCCTCCTCCTCTTTCTCGATAAGTTCCCTCTCCTCCTCTTTCATCATATTTTCCCTCTTCTGCTTTTTTTTTTTTTTTTTTTTTTTTTTACAGCAAAGGAGACAGCTCAAGGGCACAAAAAAGTAAACATTAATAAAAAAAAAGCCCGCTACTCGCTGCTCCTAAAAAGAATCCAAAGAGGTGGCCGAAAGATAAGTCAGTTTCGGGAGGAGAGGTGTCCTGATACCCTCCTCTTGAAAGAGTTCAAGTCGTAGGCAGGAGGAAATACAGATGAAGGAAGATTGTTCCAGAGTTTACCAGCGTGAGGGATGAAAGAGTGAAGATGCTGGTTAACTCTTGCATAAGGGGTTTGGACAGTATAGGGATGAGCATGAGTAGAAAGTCGAGTGCAGCAGGGGGCGGGAGGGGGGAGGCATGCAGTTAGCAAGTTCAGAAGAGCAGTCAGCGTGGAAATATCGATAGAAGATAGAAAGAGAGGCAACATTGCGGCGGAATTTAAGAGGTAGAAGACTATCAGTATGAGGAGGAGAGCTGATGAGACGAAGAGCCTTTGCCTCCACTCTGTCCAGAAGAGCTGTGTGAGTGGAGCCCCCCTACACATGAGATGCATACTCCATACGAGGGCGGACAAGGCCCCTGTATATGGACAGCAACTGTGCAGGGGAGAAGAACTGGCGGAGACGGTACAGAACGCCCAGCCTCGAGGAAGCTGATTTAGTAAGAGATGAGATATGAAGTTTCCAGTTGAGATTTTGAGTTAAGGATAGACCGAGGATGTTTAGTGTTGAGGAAGGTGATAGCTGGGTGTTGTCAAAGAATAGGGGATAGTTGTTTGGAAGATTGTGTCGAGTGGATAGGTGGAGAAACTGTGTTTTGAGGCGTTGAAGGACACCAGGTTCTTCTTGCCCCAATCGGAAATAATAGTAAGGTCTGAGGCTAAGCGTTCTGCAGCCTCCAGCCTTGAGTCGTTAAGTTCCTGAAGGGTGGGTCTTCTATTAAAAGAAGTTGAATAATGCAGAGTGGAATCATCGGCGTAGGAATGGATAGGACAGTTCGTTTTGGAAAGAAGATCATCAATGAACAACAGAAAAGAGTGGGAGATAGGACAGAACCCTGTGGGACACCACTGTTAATAGATTTAGGGAAGAACAGTGACCGTCTACCACGGCAGAAATAGAACGGTCAGAAAGGAAACTGGAGATAAAGGTACAGAGAGAAGGATAGAAACCGTAGGAGGGTAGTTTAGAAAGCAAAGATTTGTGCCAGACCCTATCAAAAGCTTTTGATATGTCCAGCGCAATAGCAAAAGTTTCACCGAAACGGCTAAGAGAGGATGACCAAGAGTCAGTTAAGAAGGCTAGGAGATCACCAGTAGAACGCCCCTTGCGGAACCCATACTGGCGATCAGATAGAAGGTCAGAAGTGGAAAGGTGCTTTTGAATCTTACGGTTAAGGATTGATTCAAAAGCTTTAGATAGACAAGAAAGTAAAGCAATAGGACGGTAGTTTGAGGGATTGGAGCGGTCACCCTTCTTAGGTACAGGCTGTGTGAAGGCATACTTCCAGCAAGAAGGAAAGGTAGATGTTGACAGGCAGAGGCGAAAGAGTTTGACCAGGCAGGGTGACAGCACGGAGGCACAGTTTTTAAGGACAATAGGAGGCACTCCATCAGGTCCATAAGCCTTCTGAGTATTGAGGCCAGAGAGGGCATAGAAAACATCATTTTGAAGAATCTTTATAACAGGCATCTGTTTCCTCTCCTCCTACCTCTCCTCCTCCTCCTCTTCCTCCTCCTCCTCCTCCTTCTCCCTTATCCTCACGCAACCCTTTCTTCCTCTCTTTCTTCCTTGTTCAACCACTCCCTCCTTATCACGTGGACCGTTTGACCTCTTCCTGCCTGTCCCTTCCTTTCATTTTCTCGCCCTCTACCAGTGTTCCCTCTTCCATGTCTTTCCTCTTCTATGCTAACTTTTTCTTTGATATTCTTTTCTTTCTATATCCTGCAATTTTTCGCTCTCTCAGTTCTTATTTTCTTCGTTTCTCCGTGGCCCATTAGTCTGACCTCTTTCTTCTGCCTCTTCACTTTCTTTCTTTTCCTCTACGGTTGTTTTCTTCTCCATTGCTTTCCTCTCCTTTTTTTTTTCCTTTCTATATCCTGCAATTTTTCTCACACTCAATTCCTCTCTTTTTTTTTTCTTTCCTTTCTATATCTTGCAATTTTTCTCACACTCAATTCCTCTCCTTTTCCTCCGTGGACCGTGTGATCGGTTCCTCCTGCCTCACTCCTCCACCTTCTTCCCTGCCACGATTGTCCATTCTCTTAACTCTTCTCTGTTCATCAGCTCCTCCACCGGCTTTCATTCCCTGCACCTTCTGCCTCTCCACGGGCATTCCACGCAGCCCTCTCTTCCCATTCCTTTCCTCGCTATTCCCCTCTCCTCTGTGCCCTCTACTCTCTCTCTCCCCTTCGTCTTCTTCTTCTTCTTATTATTTTTTTCTTCTTCTTCTTCTTCTTTTTCTTCTTCTTCTTCTTCTTCTTCTTCTTCTTCTTCTTCTTCTTCTTCTTCTTCTTCTTCTTCTTCTTCTTCTTCTTCTTCTTCTTCTTCTTCTTCTTCTTCTTCTTCTTCTTTTTCTTCTTCTTCTTCTTCTTCTTCTTCTTCTTCTTCTTCTTCTCTGTGGTCCCTATTTTTTTTCTCTCTCCTCTCTCCTTTCCCCTCTTTCCATTTCTCTACTTCCCTCTCCTCTATATGCTCCATATTCTCTCTCTCTCTCTCTCTCTCTCTCTCTCTCTCTCTCTCTCTCTCTCTCTCTCTCTCTCTCTCTCTCTCTCTCTCTCTCTCTCTCTCTCTCTCTCTCTCTCTCTCTCTCTCTCTCTCTCTCTCTCTCTCTCTCTCACTCTCTCTCTCTATCTCACTCTCTCTCTCTCTCTCTCTATCTCTCTATCTCTCTCTCTCTCTCTCTTCTCTCTCCTATTCTCTCCTTCTTCTCTTTCCTCCCCATAATAATCCTTTCCTTCCTGGCTAATCCTCTACGCAATTCCCTTCTCCGTCCCTCAATCCCCCTCAGGTCAGCGACACCACCACTACATGACGTGACGCTCTCTTGCCTTATGCCTGACGGCCGTTCGTGTCACGGTTCCTTCCCCGCGTCATTACGGCAGAGGTTCATAATTTTGGGGAATGTTCTTACGTCAGTCGTCACTCCAGATAACTCTTGCCGCCTGTCTTGGTTTCTTTTTCTTTTTCTTTTCTGGTTTCTTTTTCAGGGTTATCTCTCGCCCTTCCCTCGCTCTCTCTCACTCTCTATGTCTTTCTTTCTGTATGTTTTCGTTTGTATCTCTCTCTCTCTGTCTCTGTTTCTCTCTGTCTGTCTCTGTCTGTCTCTGTCTCTCTCTGTCTCTCTGTGTGTGTCTCTCCTCTTCTCTTTCGGCTCTCACATCAACTATTTCCCAAAGGCCAAAGGAGGTTAGTCAGGTTCTCATGAGTGTTCTTTCACGTTCATGGTGCAGAAGCCTTGTCAAACTATCACGAGGCTCATGTAGCTATATAGCCGTGGAAATATTAAGACAACCACAACGAAAGGCTTATCGAATGTGGGTGTTTGTAAGTCCCGAAATGTTTGAGAATATGGGCCTTGTACGTCCATTCTTATTCAGTTTCGTCTTCTTCATCTTCTTCTTCTTCTGCTTCTTCTTCTTCTTCTTCTTCTTCTTCTTCTTCTTCTTCTTCTTCTTTTTGTATTTCTTCCTCTTCCTCCTTCTCCTCCTTCTCTCATACTTTCCTTCTCCTTCTCATCTTTCATCTTATTTTCCCTATTCTGCTGTTTTGTCTTCTTCACCTCCCAATCCTTTCCCTTCTCTGTTTTCTTCCTTTTCTCTGCTTTTTTTAGTCTTATTTTTTATTCAATACAGCGTCTTTAATATAATTCAACTTACGATCAAGCAGCCTTTTAACTTCTTTTCACCGCACCCTTGAGAGCTGCGTTTATTTTCTTACTGACCTAAAACGGATAAGTGCCGTAATTAAGTCTAATGGTATGGGATATATGTAATTGTTGCCGGGTATTAAAGTCTGGCGCGGCCGTGCTTGGAAAGGTGAAGGCCCCGGACTGGTGTTCTCAGACCCTGCCACCTCTCACGTCAACTGTTTCCAAAGGCCGAAAAGGAGATTAGTCGGTTTTCAGGAGTTTTTTTCACGTTCATGGTACAGAAGAAGGGTCAAGCCACCATCAGGGTCATAAAAGTACCTCTGGAAATGCCCCAAACTCCTGCGAAAACCCTGTCAAATATGAGCGTTTGAGAATAGGGTCCTTGGGGTCATAATTTTAAAACTTTCGCCGCCCAGAACATATATTTGACAAGGCTTTTGTAGGAGTCCCGAGCCTTTACAGGGGTAGTCTTATGACACTGGTGTGATTTTGACCCTTCTTCTGTACCTTGAACCCCCAAAAAGACACATTAAAATTCGGCTGATCTTCCTGGTGGCCTTTGGAAATTGTTGATGGAGTGGCGGAAGCGTTTGAGTATAGCGTCCCTGCTTGGTATGTGTTGTTGGCGTTGTCACGGAATTCTCACGCACACGAACACCATTCACTGCCTTAGCTAAGATACACGCAATGATTTTCTGCTTCCCTAGATGAACGATAGGAGTGAACCGTTTCATATTTCACGTATAAGATGAATATATGATGAGATTATACGTGAGTTAAATGATAGATAGTTAGACAGACAGAAATTAATACAGATAAACAGGCAGACAGACAGAAACAGACAGAGATAGACAGACAGACAAAGATAAACAGATAGACACACACGAAAATAGGTAGATAAACAAATAAATAGATAGAGAGTAAGAGAGAGATTTGCCCCAGGATCAGTGTTATCCACACACACACACACACACACACACACACACACACACACACACACACACACACACACACACACACACACACACACACACACACACACACACACACACACACACACACACACACACACCCACACACACCCCACAACACACACACACACACACACACACACACACACACACACACACACACACACACACACACACACACACACACACACACAAGCTCATTCAGCCACTGGTCTCCTTCCCATGCCGCCTGTGTTCCGCCGTGTGTGTAAAGTCAGAGGCGCGGAAGGTTGTTTTTTCATCTATTTTTCTCCCTCCTTCCTTCCTCGCGCCGTGTAATCCTTGTGCCCGCCGCAGCCGCCGCCGCCACATTAGATAAATTGCATCCTCAGGTGTCTTCGTCGGGTGGTTGGTCAGGAGGTTACTTTTCATTGCCACCTTCCCACGGCCCGGTGACTTGCCGGGATGGTGAGGTTTTGTGTTTGGTTGTGTGTGGGTGGGGGACTTGTGGCTTGGTGGGGGTTGTGTGTGTGTGTGTGTGTGTGTGTGTGTGTGTGTGTGTGTCCCTATAGCTTCCTTTCTCTGCCAATCTCTCTATCTGTTTGTCTCTCTCTCTCTCTCAAACTAAGAGAGAGAGAGAGAGAGAGAGAGAGAGAGAGAGAGAGAGAGAGAGAGAAAGAAAGATGAGCACACTGAGAGCAAATAAATAAAATGTCAGTTAAAACGTAAAGCTGTCTGTTGGGGGCGCTGTGTAAAGCGACGAGGCAGGTTTTGAAGGGAAGTGACTGACGGAGGCGAGGGGCGGAAAACACGTCTTCAGGGAGGGGCGGCGAAGGTGGCGATGGGGCGTTAGGGAAGTGGTGAGCAAAGAACAGGAAGGAAAATGAAGAAATGAGAATAAGAAACGGAATGCATTGAAAACTATACATGAAGGAGAGAAGGGAGAAGAAGAATTGTGGAAGACATGACTAGTGAAGAACAAAAAGAAAAAAGAAGAAAGGGGGATAAGAAACAGAATGCATTGAGAACTATACGAAAAGGAGAAAAGGGAGAGGAAGAATTGTGGAAGACATAACTATTGCTTAAATGACACTCTCATAAGTAGGTCTGGGTGCGAGAGGGATTTAGGGGTCTTAGTGAGCTCTGATCTCCGTCCAAGGGCACAATGCATTCAAGCTAGAAATCGAGCTAATAGGGTACTGGGATTTATTTCAAGGAGCGTAAGCAACAGAAGCCCCGAAGTCTTCCTCAAACTATATTTAGCATTAGTTAGACCTCATCTTGACTATGCGGTTCAGTTCTGGTCACCCTACTATAGAATGGATATCAAAATGTTAGAATCGGTGCAGAGGAGGATGACTAAGATGATTCAGGGGTTGAGAAACTTGCCATACGAGGAAAGACTCAAACAGTTAAACTTGCATTCTCTAGAAAGGCGAAGGGTGCGTGGAGACATGATCGAGGTTTATAAATGGATGAAGGGCTTTAATAAGGGAGACATTCATAAGGTTTTGTTGGTAAGAGAACCGGGTAGGACACGAAGTAACGGGTTTAAACTGGATAAATTCAGATTCAACAGGGACATAGGCAAAAATTGGTTTACTAATAGGGTGGTGGATGAGTGGAATAGGCTTAGCAGTCATGTGGTGAGTGCCAATACAATTGTCACATTCAAAAATAGACTAGATAAATTCATGGACAGCGATATTAGGTGGGGTTAGATACACGGGAGCTTAGGGTCAAAGGAGCTGCCTCGTACAGGCCTACCGGCCTCTTGCAGACTCCTGCGTTCTTATGTTCTTATGTTCTTATGACTAGTGAAGAACAACAAGAAAAAAGAAGAAAGGGGGATAAGAAACAGAATGCATTGAGAACTATACATGAAGGAGAGCTGGAAGAGGGAGAATTGTGTAAGAAGATATGATAAGTGAAGAACAACAAGAAGGAAAAGAAAGAGGAATATGAAACAGAATGCATCAGGAACTATACATGAAGGAGAGGAGGAGAGGATGAGTTGTATAAGAAGACATGATGAATGAAGAACAAAAAGGAAAAAGAAGAAAGGGGAATAAGAAACAGAATGCCTTGAAAACTATACATTAAGGATTGATGGAAGAGGAAGAAGTGTACAAGAAGACATGATGGGTGGGGAACATGACTCGTATTCTCAGGCGCTTCGGGCTCCTGTTGCGTTAAATTCTGAAAGCGACATAAAAGACACGGCGGGTTCTCAAGAGTGTTTTACTTGTTCATGGCGCAGAGGTCTTGCAAAACTACTGCCAGAGAAATTAAACCCTTTATGGAAATCCCTACAACTCCTACAAGAGCCTCTTTAGATAGATATGCTAAGGCGTTGAAACGTTTGACAATATGGGCCCTGCAGGGATTACTGGAAACTATAACAACTTGAACATTGCAGGATTCAGGTGTGCAGTGTTGCTCAAGTGGTTTCTTTTCCCATTCTTTTCGTCCAGTATCCTTCAGCAGAATCTCCAGTACTCCGTCAAATACCTTCATAGAACCCAAAAGAGTGATAGACTAGGAGTTGTTCAATAGACGTCCTTCCTATAACCGCTTGCAGTTCGTTCTCTCCTCCTCCTCCTCCTCCTCCTCCTCCTGTTGCTGCTTTCCTCCTACTTATCCTTCTTTTCTCCTCTCCTTTCTTCTCTTCACTCCTTTCCTTCCTCTCCTTCAGTAGACGGCGTGATGAAATTAAGAATTTTACCGAGAATATAGCTTGATACTGGTAACTAGAAATACTGGACAGAGACGATTGGAAACACTGGGTAGAAGTTTATTGCCTGTTGGGGTTAGGGTGATGATGATGGTGATGAGTATGATAAATACATTCAGAAGGGTTGGCGGCCATAGTACAACAGTGTCCAGGGAGTCAAGCTTGCCATACTAGAAGGCCGTCATACGTTGCCCATGATAGATACGTAGTTTGCCCTTAACAAGACACCTCACGAAATAGTTCTCACTCGGGTCGGTATTCTCAGACGCTTCCGCCTCTCACATCAACTATTTCCAAAGGTCAACAAGAAGATCACTCGGGCTTTCATGAGAACTCCTTCACAATCATAGCATAGAAGAAGGGTCACACTCCCACCAGGGTCATTAAACAACCCCTGGAAATACCCACAACTCCTTCAAAAAGCGTGTCAAATATGTGTGCTGGGGGAAAGGTTTGAGAACATGGCCCCTGTTTTGGAATTCTACCCTTCACTATTTGCAGGAGCAGCGCCAGAGAGCTGTTTTGTTGCCTCGTTTATGTCCTTTACTCTTGAGCTGCTTCCTGTTCAACCCGTCCGCTGCGATTGGCACGGATTTCGCCTTCACTTGTAGCCTGGTAACATATATTACATAGATTTACATAGAAAATCAGACCACACAGACCCCATGGTCCAGACTTGGTGGTCTGTCCTTAAACCTAAGTGATTTTACATTAATCAGAAGACTCCAAAACGTTGCATTTCTACTCTAGTTGATATTAAGTTGAAGGAAGTGACGGTCGAGCTTATTTTTGAAGGAGTCAATCGTGTTACACTGGACCACTGACGGTGGAAGCTTATTCCATTCTCGCACTACAACGTTGGTGAAGAAAAATTTAGTGCAGTCTGAATTTACTTGTCTACATCTGAGTTTTACGCCATTGTTCCTCGTGCGCAAAGTGTCATCGATCATAAACAATGTTGATCTGTCTACATTCGTGAAACCATTAAGTATTTTAAAACATTCGATCAGTTTTCCTCGGAGGCGACGTTTCTCAAGAGAGAACATGTTAAGGGTAGAAAGCCTTTCTTCGTAGGATTTGTTGCGCAAGGAAGGGATCATTTTCGTTGCCCGACGCTGAACACCTTCTAATTTAGCAATATCCTTTGCATGGTGGGGAGACCAAAACTGTACCGCATATTCCAAGTGGGGTCTGACTAAACTGTTGTAGAGCGGGAGTATTACATCTTTATTCTTGAATACAAAGTTTCTTTTAATGAAGCCCAACAGTCTGTTCGCTTTATTTGCTGCATCGATGCATTGCTGTGAGAATTTGAGGTTTGACGCGATTTTGACCCCCAAGTCTTTGACGCATTGAACGCTTTTGAGTTTAACGCCGCGCATTTCGTATTCGAACTTCTTATTCCTCGTTCCAACTTGAAGGACCTGGCACTTGTCTACGTTAAAGGGCATCTCCCATCTATCCGACCAAGCTGAAATTTTGTGCAAATCCTCTTGGAGGCTTTGCCTGTCTTCGTCAGTGAGAACCGAGTTGCCAATCTTTGTGTCGTCTGCAAATTTACTAATGCGGTTATTGAGTCCAACATCCACGTCGTTGATGTAAATAATGAAGAGCACTGGGCCAAGGACCGAGCCCTGAGGGACGCCACTAGTGACAGGCGCCCACTCTGAGTTAAATCCGTCGATCACTACTCTTTGTTGTCTGTTGCTCAACCAATTCGCGATCCATTGGTCTACTTGACCGTCAATACCTATTTGCTTTAATTTGTAAAGTAATTTATGATGCAAGACTTTATCAAACGCTTTCTGGAAATCAAGATAGACTACGTCCAGTGATTTGGTTACGTCATAAACAGTGAAGAGGTCGTTATAAAAGGTTAATAGGTTTGATAGGCAGGATCTTTTGTTTCGGAAGCCATGTTGTGAGTCCCCAATCAATGAGTGGCTTTCAAGGTAATTCACAATTTTGTCTCTAATTATGCCCTCAAGTAGCTTACCTACAACCGAAGTTAGACTAATGGGCCTGTAATTACCTGGTACTGTTTTGTCTCCTTTCTTGAAAATCGGTGTCACGTTAGCCTTTTTCCAATCTGAAGGGACGATGCCTTGTCGCAAGGACATATTGAATACGGTTGTGAGGGAGGAGAGTATTTCGCTCTTTGTTTCTTTCAGCAGAGTTGGATATACTTTGTCAGGTCCAGGACTTTTATTTGTTTTAAGTGAATGGAGAGCTTTAAGGACTTCATCGGTTGTTATTTCAAAATTAGGCAATGCATGCTCGAGATTTACAATAGTACTGGTGTTGGTGGTAGCGAGAGGAAGACTGTTAGTATTAAACACCGAGGAAAAGTAATTGTTTAAGAGGTTTGCAATGTGTTGGCTGTCAGTCACTAGTGCACCGTCGCTGTTTGTTAAAGGTCCAATACCACTTTTGATCGCCTTTCTGTTGTTTATGTAACTGAAGAAAGATTTCGGATTATTTGTACAGTTGGCTGCAATATTTTCTTCGTATCTACGCTTTGCCTGACCTACTAGTCTTTTTACTCGTCGCCTGGCATCATTATAAAGTCTAATGTTTTCGGGCGTGCTTTGTTCTTTCTTTAACCTGTAAAACAATTTTCTCTCATTGACTGATTGTTTAATTTCGCTATTAAACCACGGTGGGCTTTTATTAGTGTTAATTCGCTTCTCGCACAAGGGGACGAATGTGTTCTGCTGAGTGAGTAAGTGATTTTAAGGCTTAGCCAGGCTTCCTCTACGTTGCCGTCATCTGATAGTTGTATTTCTGTTAGTTTTGTCGGATTTCTACGAAGTTAGCTCTTTTGAAATTGGGCACCTTTACTTTATTTTCAGTCACTGATGATTGAGCTTTAATGTCGACGCGCACTAATTTATGATCGCAAGAACCGAGGTGTTCTCCTACCGTGACACTACTGACTAGGTTATCTTGGGTTGTTATAACAAGGTCGAGTATATTATTTTGTCGAGTTGGCTCAGAAACCATTTGGCTTAGATAATTTTCTTCTAGAAATTCGATCATTCTATGTGACTCGCCTTCTGTACCTGACAGTGTCGCCCAGTCGATATGGGGGAGGTTAAAGTCTCCTAATATCAGTGAGTCGCTGTTATTAAGTGACTGCCTTAAGACGCTGTACATTTCAAGGTCGTCATCGAGTGATTGCCCGGAGGTCTGTAGGTGACAGATATATTTAAGTTGACTTTTGCAATGTTTACTCGTACGCACAAATGTTCAACGTTACTGTTTCCCGGTGTTTTGTCAGTGGGTTGCAAATAGCTTTTGACATAAAGGGCGACGCCACCGCCTCTACGGTTTACACGATCTTTGTTGAAGAGTCTGTAGCCATCTATGTTGTATTCGGAACTTAAATCAATATTTGTGGTGTCGATAAATGTTTCGGTTATGGCAATTATGTCAAAATTTTCTGTTAAAGCAAGACATCTCAGTTCATCAAATTTGTTTCTTAGGCTACGCGCATTGAAACTAAGGATTTTTAAGTTATCTAGAGGCTTGGTAATAGAGGTGGTGGTAGGAGATATACTCCTAGGTCTTTCTCTGCTTCTGTGGTGGATAGTGGAGCATTTCCCATGTGGTATTGGTGTGCTGGATATCCCTTCACTGGTAGCCTGGTAACACACTCCCAGGTCTTTCTCTGCCTCTGTGGTGGATAGTGGAGCATTTCCCATGTGGTATTGGTGTGCTGGATATCCCTTCACTGGTAGCCTGGTAAAACACTCCCAGGTCTTTCTCTGCCTCTGTGGTGGATAGTGAAGTGTTTCCCATGCGGTATTGGTGTGCTGGATATCCCTTCACTGGTAGCCTGGTAACACACTCCCAGGTCCTTCTCTGCCTCTGTGGTGGATAGTGAAGTGTTTCCCATGTGGTATTGGTGTGCTGGATATCCCTTCACTGGTAGCCTGGTAATACACTCCCAGGTCCTTCTCTGCCTCTGTAGTGGATAGTGAAGTGTTTCCCATGCGGTATTAGTGTGCTGGATATCCCTTCACTGGTAGCCTGGTAACACACTCCCAGGTCTTTCTCTGCCTCTGTGGTGGATAGTGGAGTGTTTCCCATGCGGTATTGGTGTGCTGGATATCCCTTCACTGGTAGCCTGGTAATACACTCCCAGGTCTTTCTCTGCCTCTGTGGTGGATAGTGAAGTGTTTCCCATGTGGTATTGGTGTGCTGGATATCCCTTCACTGGTAGCCTGGTTACACACTCCCAGGTCTTTCTCTGCCTCTGTGGTGGATAGTGGAGTGTTTCCCATGTGGTATTGGTATACTGAATTTCCTCTCCCAAGGTGCATGACTTCACATTTTTCTTCATTGAATTTTAACAGCCACTTTTTGTTCCATTCCTGTAGCTTGGTGAGTCTTGTGGTAGGAAATCCGCAGTCAAAGGGTAAAAAACAAAATACCGTCGTGCAGAAGTGGGCAGAATGTGTATTAATATTATCACTTGAAATTAAACGAGCCTTTGTCTTTCTGAACTAATGTGCGCGTAAATATAATACATATTTGTCACGCTTGATGCTTTGTTTTAGTGCCTGCAGGAGTACTGGGTCCGGCTAAACCTTCATCTTCACTTAACACGGTGATATATTTACCGGAGATTGTGTTGTAAGTCTTTTTGTCAGTTTGCTGCATGTGAGTTTTCAAGAAGTGTCAGGCAATGTTTTTTTTACCGTTCTCTCTCTCTCTCTCTCTCTCTCTCTCTCTCTCTCTCTCTCTCTCTCTCTCTCTCTCTCTCTCTCTCTCTGTATCTATCTATCTATCTATCTCTCTCCCCCCACCCCCACCCCTTGCTGCCCTTTCATGGATGTCAATAATAATAATAATAGTAATAATAACAATAATAATGCATCACCTTTTAACCTTTTATCATTCGACAATTTTGCGCACATAAACAAATTAGTTCGCCCGTTATCAGCTTCCAAGGAGCGGCAAGAATTATAATTGATTGACCCAATAATTTTATACTCAATTTTTTTTCCTAGCAGCGCAGGAAAAAAAAAAGTATACTTACGATGACGTTTTTTTGTTATATTTTAAATGTTTACGGTAGAAGAAAGAAAAAAAGGTCACTGTAAATGATTAGAGAGAGAGAGAGAGAGAGAGAGAGAGAAGATAGACAGATAGAGACCAAAGATGGATAGACAGAAAGAGAAAGCAGAGATAGATAGATAGAAAGAGTGGCACTTCAGGCCATTTAGAACACCCACACACACACACACACATACACACACACACACTTGGACTGGCTGAGTGGTTAGCGTGACGGCCCCGCGTTCAGGAGCTCCAGGAGGGACGCGGGTTCAAATCCTGGCCGCCGCACAGCTGAGGTTTTTCAGTCACCGCCGAGTGGCCTAAGACTACCCACATGCTGACCTGAAGACCACCCATCAACCCGGGCTCTAGATAACCTCTCCAAAGAGAGGCTCAAAGATGAGTTCCGGGGGGCAACATGAGCCAACACAAGATGGCGCCACTATAAACACTCGCAGCAGCAGCAGCAGCAGCCCGCTGAGGCCGCCAGGGAATTCGTGCACTTTGGTGAGGCGCCAGGCGGTGAGGTTTAGCCCGGGACGGACAGGCCCAAAGGCTGCCCAGGAAAGCCGGCCCGGCCCTCGGTTGTCAGTGTCCTCAGCAAGAGGCGCTACAAGCGGCGGGTCGCTGGGCGCCCTAAAGCTGCCTCGTCTGGTCCCGTAATTGAGGCGAACCACGTCCTGCCCTGCCCCGTGGCCGCCGGGGCCCAGGCGAGCCACGACGTGGCCTCCCTGGTGGGCGACATGACCAAGGAGTGCCACGACAAGGCCTCCCCAGTGCCCGACGTCGCCTCCCCAGTGGCCGACATGGCCCGGGAGTGCCATGACATGGCCTCCCCTGTGGCCGACATGGCCTCCACAGTGGCCGACATGGCCCGGGAGTGCCACGACATGGCCTCTCCAGTGGCCGACTTCGCCTCCACAGTGGCCGACATGGCCCGGGAGTGCCACGACATGGCCTCTCCAGTGGCCGACTTCGCCTCCACAGTGGCCGACATGGCCCGGGAGTGCCACGACATGGCCTCCCCAGTGGCCGACGTGGCCTCCACAGTGGCCGACATGGCCCGGGAGTGCCACGACATGGCCTCCCAGTGGCCGACGTGGCCTCCACAGTGGCCGACATGGCCGGGAGTGCCACGACATGGCCTCCTGTGACCGACGTCGCCTCCACAGTGGCCGACATGGCCCGGGAGTGCCACGACATGACCTCCCGGTGACCGACGTGGCCTCCACAGTGGCCGACATGGCCCGGAGTGCCATGACATGGCCCTCCTGTGGCCGACCTGGCCCGGGAGTGCCACGACATGGCCCTTCCTGTGGCCGACATGGCCCTGGGGTGCCAACCCCGCCAGTCAGCAGCACTGGAGACGCTGCCTGTGGCCCTGCTGCCCAGGCCACTGGGCGAGGCCAGGAGGAGGCCACGCCTGGCCCATTGGTAACGGACGGGCCGTCGCAGGTCACAGGACCATCGTTGGTCCAGGCCGCTCAGTTCCAGGAGCTCCCAGGGCTTGGCACCCCTCCTCACGAGGCAGGAGGCCTTGGTCCATCTTCCCAGGACCAGGGAAGGGAGACTCCTGCCTCAGAGGAGTCCTGCAAGCCCCCGCCCGTGCAGGAGGCGGACGAGTCTTCCTCAGTGGTGCGCCGCTGCCTGTACGTGCCCCCGAGGTTCCGGCTGCGCCTTGAGGGACCTAACGGGAGCTTCCTGGAGCACCTGGGGCGCCAGTACGGTGTCCTTGTCTTCACGAACCCCGTCAAGAAGAAAATGCAGATCAGGGGCGCCAGGCAGGGCGTCCTTGACTGTTACGAGGTCGTGAGGGCGCTGCTGGCGGAGTGGCAGGCACAGGACACCGCCTAGTGGTGAGGCGGAGGTGACCTATGACTGTCGCCGCGCAGGTCACAGCCGGTGCCAAACAGCGCCAGGATTGAAGCGTGTGTGCGTGTTAGCGCAACACGCGAAGGAGTGACTGATTTAGGAACATACCGAGGAAAACAGCGAGGGAGGACAATAGCAGTGTGCGACGGTTTGCTTTACGGACACTGGAATCGATATTTGGAAAAGAAAGAAAGGATTTAAGTTTAAGGAACAAGAAAAGGATTCAAGTTTTAGGAACAAAGAAAGGAATTAAGGTTTGGAACAAAAAAGGAATAAAAAATACAAAAAACGAAAAGGAACAAAAAATACAAAAATGAAAAAAGGAAGAAAAAAATACAAAAATTAAAAAGGAACAAAAAATACAAAAACAAAAAAAAGGAACAAAAAAATACAAAAATGAAAAAGGAACAAAAAATACAAAAACAAAAAAAGGAAGGAAAAAATACAAAAATTAAAAAGGAACAAAAAATACAAAAATGAAAAAGCAACAAAAAAATACAAAAATGAAAAAGGAAAAAAAATACAAAAATGAAAAAGGAAAAAAAATACAAAAATGAAAAAGGAACAAAAAAATACAAAAAAGGAAAAAGGAAAAAAATACAAAAAGGAAAAAGGAAAAAAATACAAAAAGGAAAAAGGAAAAAAATACAAAAAGGAAAAAGGAAAAAAATACAAAAAATGAAAAAGGGAAAAAAATACAAAAATGAAAGAGGAACAGAAAATACAAACAAAAAAGGAACACAAAAATCAGAGGAATTAAGGTTTAAGAAGAAAAGGAATCAAATTTAGAGACAAAAAAAGGATTTAAGTTAAAGGAACACAAAAAGGAATCAAATTCTAGGGACAAAAAAAGAAGAATTTAAGTTAAAGAAACACAGAAAGGAGTCAAATTTTAGGGACAAAAAAATATTTAAGTTAAAGAAACACAAAAAGGAACCAAATTTTAGGAACGAATAAAAGATTTAAGTTAAAGGAACACAAAAAGGAACCAAATTTTAGGAACGAATAAAAGATTTAAGTTAAAGAAACATAAAAAGAAACCAAATTTTAGGAACAAATGAAGGATTTAAGTTAAAGGAACACAAAAAGAAATCAACTTTTAGGAACAAATGAAGAATTTAAGTTAAAGGAATACAAAAAGGAATTAAATTTTAGGAACAAATGAAGAATTTAAGTTAAAGGAACACAAAAAGGAATTGAATTTTAGGAACAAATGATGGATTTAAGTTTAAGGAACACAAAAGGAATCAAATTTTAGGAGCAAATGAAGGATTTAAGTTTAAGGAACACAAAAGGAATCAAATTTTAGGAACAAATGATGGATTTAAGTTTAAGGAACACAAGAGGAATCAAATTTTAGGAACAAATGATGGATTTAAGTTTAAGGAACACAAGAGGAATCAAATTTTAGGAACAAATGATGGATTTAAGTTTAAGGAACACAAGAGGAATCAAATTTAGGAACAAATGATGGATTTAAGTTTAAGGAACACAAGAGGAATCAAATTTTAGGAACAAATGATGGATTTAACTTTAAGGAACACAAAATGAATCCAATTTTAGGAGCAAATTATGGATTTAAGTTTAAGGAACACAAAAAGGAATCAAATTTTAGGAGCAGATGAAGGATTTAAGTTTAAGGATCACAAAAAGGAATCAAATTTTAGGGACAAATGAATTTTTAAATTTAAGTAACACAAAAAGGAATCAAATTTTCGGAACAAAGAAGGAATTTAAGTTTTAGGAACAAAAAAAGGTATTATTCTAGATTAGGGCCCAACTCACAGCCACGAACGCCTTGGTGCTCCATGAAGGGTTCAGTGTCCATACAACACATTGCCGTATTGCTTTGCCGCCGTAAATCATTTGTTCTTGTGATATGTTTTTTTTTTCGTAAATATTTACGTCAGTCGCTACCGCCATGGTAGTGTGAGAGGGAAGGAAGGAAACTGTTGTACTTCTCTAATTTACCGGCGCATCATACATGTGGGGGGGTCCAGGGGGGAGCAGCCCCCCTTGGTTAGAAAGGGGTCGAGGGGCAGCCCCCTGTTAGAGGGTAGGTTATGCACAGTTCGGTTTGAGTAGTTTAAATATGCTCCCCCACCCAAATACTCCGATTTCCCACGAGTCCCCAAGATCGTTAGGGAAATGGATTAGGCCTTTCTTTGCTTTTAAGTACTTGCGCCTTCATATTATGATTTAGGGACATGTGTTTCGTCCCTTAACTATAATATGGAGGCATAATATCGTATCGCCAGCAAGGATCCTGGCGCCAAGACAAAAACATGGCGGCGGCGGCGGCCGATGCTGCGAGAAATACCTCCTCGCTGAAATAAGTCGCTCTGCTGTCCACCACGTATGAGCGCTGGGGGAATACACAGCAGGGAAACATTAATTTGCCTGATTGTGTTTTGTTTGTCCACTTGTAATCTTTGTGAGCGGTGCGGTGCGGTGAGTGAAAAAAAAAAAAAAAACAAAAAAAAATTATTTATATATATATATATATATATATATATATATATATATATATATATATATATATATATATATATATATATATATATAAAGCAGTGCGCGTTGAACCTCTCACAGTAACTCACAGTAACTCCCAGTAGTCTTCTGGAAGAGGCCCAGCTCAGGCCTGTGTATCCAGCTCTGGACTTTGAACTGAATAAGTGGTGGTGGTGGTGGTGTCAATTTGAATAATATTATTATATTGAATTTTGGCTCTATAGTATGTAATAACTCTCTGCGAGTTATTTTGCGGCTGCGGCGGCTGGTGTTCAACAGGCTTTGAAAAGTCTTTTTTTTCATTGATTTAATGATTTGCGACAGAAACAGTCAGCAGAATATTTCACAGCACACCGAAAACTACCAGAAAAAAAAAAAGTTTCGTCCACCAGTGTCTTGTGGGGCCTAATCTAGAAATTTACCCCCCCCCAAAAAAGATTAAAGTTTTAGGAACAAAAAAGGAATCAATTATATGGGAACAGTGAAAGGATTCAAGTTTTTAGTAACAAAAAACTAAATTTAAGGAACAAAAAATGAATCAACTTTTAGGAACAAAAAAAGGATCTAGGTTTTTGCGACGGTTTATTTTTCGGACAAAGGAATCAACATTTATGAACCAGGAAAGGACAAGTTTTTGCGTTGCGTTCCTTTCATCGGCGGAGGAATCTTCTCTCCGGAACCCGTGAAAGGACTTGAGTGTGACGCGAGTGTGATCGACGCTGTGTTGTTTTTATCGCCCGAGGAAGTGAACAACATTTCCTTCACCGTCCTCCCGGGTGTTTGTCAGTTTGTCTTAAAAAACTCATAAATAGATTCACACCCAGAATTATTACAGGCTGTCCAAACGAAGTCTTCTTCTTAGCCTGGGCGCCGTTTGTCAGGCCTCTTCTAACTGGCTGGACTCCTCTGCGGCTCCCTGTCCCCCACACGTGCCCTCGTGCCGCGTGTTATACAAGGCAGCTCCTGTAAGCCTAGCCCCACCTAATTTCACTATCCATAAATTTAACCAACCTTCTCTTGAATGTATCTATTGTATTGGCATCCACAACACGACTGCCAAGCTTGTTACACTCATCCACCACTCTATTAGACATTCAAGAGTCATATTTATGCTTTAGTTTCGCTTTTCTTTTATCAAACAAGCACGAATATTAGTGTTTTCCGTGTTATTATTCCACTTTACGAGATACACAAGACTTCTATAAATACTTTGCTCGCACTTTAGCTTATCAAGCGGGAATGAATATAAATGTTTCCGAGATACTTCACTATACGTATGAGTAAACACGACTTCCATTTTTGCTTTGATGTCGATTATAGTTTTTTCCGAGATATTTAAGTCTATGAGATATACAAGACCTCTACAAGACCTCTATCAAGCAAGAACGAATATTTATGTCTCAGTTGTTGTTTCCCTTCATGAGTTATACAAGACCTACGCTTCTACCTGACTTAAACTTTCTATTACTTATACATCTAACTCGCGTGTTTGGTATCTCCTCTATGAGTTATACAAGACCTACGCTGCTACCTTACTGCTACTTTCTATTACTATACATCTAACTTGCTTATATGGTAAGGTTAACATGAGCTGGGGAACGATAAAGGCGTGATATAGGTGAACAAAGAAATATAGTAGAGGAGGCATTACAGGGTTACATAAGAAAATAAGAACGTAAGAAGTCTGGAATAGGCAGTCACTTTAGGGCTCCATTGATCCTTGCTGAGTTAGGTAATGAACAGACATGACTCACACGAACACAACTGATTCAGAGGAAGAGGAAACACTATAGGGGTCCATTATTCATGTTTGTAACCTGGATTAAACAAAAGAGACTCAGATGGAGGAGGACGCATTCACTATAGGGGTCCATTTACCCTTGCTGAGTTAGGTAATATAAAAGACATGATGCACGCCAATACAACGGATTGAGGTGGAAGAGCAGGCACTCACTCTAGGGGCCCATTAATCCTTGCGTAGCGTGGATTAACAACGCCACCCACTAATGCCCTGCCATATGTTTCCTGGGAGGCTGCTGTTAGTGTGTGTGTGTGTGTGTGTGTGTGTGTGTGTGTGTGTGTGTGTGTGTGTGTGTGTGTGTGCGTGTGTGTGTGTGTGTGTGTGTGTGTGTGTGTGTGTGTGTGTGTGTGTGTGTCCGGGACACCAAAGGAAGGT